>NC_056746.1:957464042-957720883 GCF_019279795.1 Protopterus annectens
ACCAAGAGGTATTCTATAAAACCAACACACACACCCTAACAGGGGGGGGATGGGATAGGGAAAATTGACTAACAAAAAATTAAAAGAGACAGGGAATTTCTGTCAGAAAGGGTAGAAAAATAAACTTAAACTATCAATAAATTAGTTTTAGACTAAAAGGGGCTTGAAAAATCACAAATGTGAACAACTTACCAGGAGCTGGTAAAAAGAAGACCTCCTAAGCGAAGCGGCAAACGAGATCTGGGTACTTACCGCCTTGCATCATGGGATATGGGGCTGCCTCGAGCTGGTAAAAGGAGTTCTCGAGCTAAAGCAAGTGCCGAGTCGGAGCCGAGGATCGGCTCCGAACCCATCAAGCAAGAATGAAGGCGAGATTGACAACTTAACATCTACAATTATCGTTCATTCTATTGTTTTATGCATGCTACAGTTTGAACTTTCGTGGTCACCAGTCAGCCAGCTTTGCTATTGATTTATTTTTATTTTTAGCTGAGGCTGAAAGGTGTTTATTCCGCTGGGAGCTTCCTGTATTTTTTACCTACTTACATATATTTTTTACAAGCACACAATGGAGACATGGCAAGTACTGAAGACCGCATAGAATTGGATTATAGACCCAATGCTGCTATTCAAAGTGATTTAGATGGTGATAAGGCCCAAGATACTGGTGTACCGAACGGAATGAAATCTGTCATTTCTACTAATGATAACAGGACTACAACTATGCAACGCAGAGGCGAATGCCTGCAAACAAAGTTGATGAAATGTATCAGAAATGATAGCAACTGTTTATTACTATACCAAGGTGATACTAATGGAACTATGGCTACAGTTACTACGGAGATGGCTGAATATCTACAAACAGCCACTAATAAGTTCGAGACTGATTTTCTTAAACTGAAGCGGCTGTTTACCCAACGTCAACACTTTGAGGCATGTATTAAAAAGAATATTATTCAAAGAGGGTTAAGGGTATTAAAGATGCCCACGTATGGGGATCAATATCTGGAATTCCTTACCAGATGGCAGCAATTACATCTAGAGGTGAGCAAACATTATAATAAATTACTATTGGAATTTTTTCAACCTATTGAGGATGAACTGATACAGTCTATTTTGAACCAACAGAAACACATGTATTTTTATTATCCAAATACGTTAGTAGAAAATGTGTTGCTAAATGTATTAGATGGTGTAGAGATCTATGAACGAAGATCGCTACAGCAGAAAAAGAATAAAATCGATCGGGATATTTAGGATTTCCGTACCGGACAAGTATTCACTTGACCGAGAGTAGGTCCAGCACCCAGACAGATGGCCTTCAACCAGAATGGTCATGACTCTCATGTTGTAACCAAACCAGATGAAATTGATGGGAACCCATCACAGATTATTTCTAAGCAGAATCGTACCAACAATGATAGTGATTCTGTTATTAATTAACCTGTTGATCCCAAAGGAGTTATTCCTCCATTGTCACTGCCTCAGTTTGATGTCAGCAAAGACAACAACAAAACTTCATTAACTTTACCTACTACATTCTCCTCTTCACGACTTTTGAGTCCCAGTAACATGCTTAGTGGGACTGTGCAGTCGACAGCAGGTTCTGTGAATAATGACAGTGTGGGACAGAATTTGAACACACATAAAGGGACACATCATGCTTTGGGTTTTCCACAATTCCCCCTTCCCATAGCTATGGAGAAGGGGGTCAGGAGAAATCGATCCATGAGTCGAGGCCGACAGAAGAGGAAACTGTCGGAAGAAAGAGATCCCAATCAGTCATTGAAAAAAATGTGGGACAAAACGAAGATTGCTTGATATGGAACATTTCCAGTAGAAGCCTTGATGTATATGAGGTTAATGTACTTAACAAGGGTCTTAGTTTTATTCCTACTACTTCAAGTTACCTTACAGATGTCTTGACAGATGTAAAAATGTTTACTAGAAGTGTAATGCTTCGCTATCAATTTGGGGCATGTAATGACAATTAAAGTCAAAAATTGCTTAAAAAACCTAGTGATTACATACCACAGAACCACCCACTAGTTGAGGGATTTTATAATTTAGTGGAAGATGTTGTATATAAGTTATTTGGTAACATCAGGAGCAACAATATCACTAAGAGGTTGACATATAATAACAATTTGAATTGGAATGAGAGAAAATTGTTGTCTAGATTACAACATGATGATACTGTAGTATTTAGACCTGCAGATAAGGGTGGGCCTTTAGTAATCATGGATAAAGTTTTTTATCATCAAGCCATGATAGACATGCTTAATAATGACAGATTTTATGGCACTATTTCTAAACAAAGTGTCATGGATTATCAGATCAAAATCTACAATAATATTGTAGATCTGGTTGAAAGTCATTGTATTACTACAGAATTAGCTAAGTTCCTGGAAACTGAACACCCGACAATACCACATATACATGGCATCCCTAAAGTACATAAGGATGGCATCAACCCTCCGATGAGACCTATAGTCTCAGGCAGAGGGTGGTGCACTGAACCTTTTTCTCTTTATGTAGAGAAACATCTTAGGCCTGTGATAGACAGGATAACTCATATATTGAGGGACACCAAGCAATTTTTGTTGGATCTTTACAAATTCTTTGATGAAGTGCCTATGAAGCCAGATATGATCTTTGTAACTTTGGATATACAATCATTATTTACAGTCATACCTAATGGATTAGGGGTCATCACTATCAAATATTGTCTCAGCAGGCATAGCAGTTATACTGACAGGCAAGCAGATCTCATAAGCCTGTTTTTGGAAATCATATTAGAAAATAATGTTTTCATATATGACTCCACTTTATATCTCCAACGTGATGGCGTGGCTATGGCCACATCTTGTGCCAATAGCTACGCCAACATGTTTTTAGCAGCATGGGAGGAAAGTGATTTGTTTATTGCACCTCAGTTTCAAGAAAAGGTTCTGTTCTATCGTTGTTTTGTGAACAATGTCTTCCTGTTGTGGGAGGGCAGTCCTGCGGAACTTGTAGAATTTTTAGAACATCTTAATGGTATGTCTACATACTTGAGGTTCACCTCTAATTATTCATCTTATCGCATCGAATATTTAGACGTATATGTGGAACGTGTTTTGGAGACACATGTCAATACTGATGTATATAGGAAACCTTGCTATAGGAATTCACTTCTTCACCGTTATAGCATGAATCCTAATTACATTTTTAGAAATATTATTAAAGAACAATCCATGCGTATATCTCGACTTAATGCTAGCAATAAAGGGTATCAAGAAGAGATTAATAGTTTCAAACAAAGATTGTTGAAACGTGGCTATAAAGAGTCAGAGATTATGACAGGATTAGAAAACATTAGTGTCTCGAGAGAAAGGAGAGCAGCACCATATTTTTCTGCGATAGTTCAACCAGATTGTCAAAGTAAAAATAGAATATCAAATACTGTTAAAATACCTATGTCTTTTACCAATGATGTCAATGGTATAAAAGAGCTAATACAAAGTCATTGGCGAGTACTCACTATGGACAATGACATTATGAACATTGTAGGAGATAAACCACAGTTCTTGTTTAAAAATAAATCCAACCTTCGGAGATTACTTTGCTATACCCAAGGCAAGGGTGAGTTGGCTTCATGCACAGGTACACTTTCATGTGGTAAGTGTAATTATTGTAGATATATTATAAAGGGAGACAGCTTCTTGCATCCAGACAATGGTAAATTATTTAAATTTCATATATTGTATAAGTATCATTTTTTAGTAATAGTATTGATTTATTTTATGATATCATGTTATACACAATATGTGGTTATTTATTTTTAAGTCAATATGTATAGAGTAATGTAGTCCTCATTGTAGTTACGGGTATATAATTTAAATAATTTAAAAAAAATTTAGGTCTCATATTTTATTTTAGTATGCAGTGCATTTAGCATTACGTTTCAATACTATAGATTTAGTTGTATATATGCTTGATTATATTTATTCATTATAATTTTAATTATACATATTTTTTATAAGCTTTTTGGAATAGTAGATGTAGATTCTTAGGTTAGCCTATATGAATGCGCTCCGCAAGTATGAGTACATTTTGTGTATTCGTAAGTTGCGGCAACACTATTTAATGGGCGAATGCGTCTCGGTCTTATGAATTTGTGTTATTTATGCTCATTGTGAGATGCTTATGAGCATTTAAATGACCCTTCATTCATTGGTATTGTTTTTGGATAGGTATTTGTTTACTGCTATAGCATTAGATTGCCGTAGAGTTTATCTGAGCACATAAAGAGTGTTTAGAATTATTCTTATTATGATGTTCCTTTAAATATTTAATAGGTATGCACAGGCTTAGAGTTTTGTCACGTGAGTGTTTTAATATAAAAGCTTAATTGATTGCATTTTTAAAATTTAACGGTCTGAAGAAGCATTTGTGAAAGCGCTTACTTGGAGTACGCCAATAAATTCTTTTGTTTACAAAGGAGAGTTTTTTTGCTTATAACTACAGTTATCATTCATTCTATTGTTTTATGCATGCTACAGTTTGAACTTTCGTGGTCACCAGTCAGCCAGCTTTGCTATTGATTTATTTTTATTTTTAGCTGAGGCTGAAAGGTGTTTATTCCGCTGGGAGCTTCCTGTATTTTTTACCTACTTACATATATTTTTTACAAGCACCCAACGGAGACATGGCAGGTACTGAAGACCACATAGAATTGCTTTATAGACCAAATGCTGCTGTTCGAAGTGATTTAGAGGGTGATAAGGCCCAAGATACCGGTGTACCGAACGGAATGAAATCTGTCATTTCTACTAATGATAACAGGACTACAACTATGCAACGCAGAGGCGAATGCCTGCAAACAAAGTTGATGAAATGTATCAGAAATTATAACAACTGTTTATTACTATACCAAGGTGATACTAATGTAACTATGGCTACAGTTACTACGGGGATGGCTGAACATCTACAAACAGCCGCTAATAAGTTTGAGACTGATTTTCTTAAACTGAAGCGGCTGTCTACCCAACGTCAACACTTTGAGACATGTATTAAAAAGAATATTATTCCAAAAGGGTTAAGGGTATTAAAGATGCCCATGTATGGGGATCAATATCCAGAATTGCTTACCAGATGGCAGCAATTAAATCTAGAGGTGAGCAAACATTATATTAAATTACTATTGGAATTTTTTCAACCTATCGCGGATTTACTGATACAGTCTATTTTGAACCAACAGAAAGACATGTATTTTTATTATCCAAATACGTTAGTTGAAAATGTGCTGCTAAATGTATTAGATAGTGTAGAGATCTATGAACGAAGATTGCTACAGCAGAAAAATAATAAAATCAATCGAGATATTCAGGATTTCCGTACCGGACAAGTGTTCACTTGGCCGAGAGTAGGTCCAGCACCCAGACAGATGGCCTTCAACCAGAATGGTCATGACTCTCATGTTGTAACCAAACCAGATGAAATTGATGGGAACCCATCACAGATTATTTCTAAGCAGAATCGTACCAACAATGATAGTGATTCTGTTATTAATGAACCTGTTGATCCCAAAGGAGCTATTCATCCAGTGTCACTGCCTCAGTTTGATGTCAGCAAAGACAACAACAAAACTTCATTAACTTTACCTACTACATTCTCCTCTTCCCAACCTTTGAGTCCCAGTAACATGCTTAGTGGGACTGTGCAGTCGACAGCAGGTTCTGTGAATAATGACAGTGTGGGACAGAATTTGAACACACATACAGGGACACATCATGCTTTGGGTTTTCCACAATTCCCCCTTCCCATAGCTATGGAGAAGGGGATCAGGAGAAATCGATCCATGAGTTGAGGCCGACAGAAGAGGAAACTGTCGGAAGAAAGAGCTCCCAATCAGTCATTGAAGAAAATGTGGGACAAAACAAAGATTGCTTGATATGGAACATTTCCAGTAGAAGCCTTGATGTATATGAGGTTAATGTACTTAGCAAGGGACTTAGTTTTATTCCTACTACTTCAAGTTACCTTACAGATGTCTTGACAGATGTAAAAATGTTTACTAGAAGTGTAATGCTTCGCTATCAATTTGGGGCATGTAATGGCAAAGTCAGAAATTGTTTAAAAAACCTAGTGAGTACATACCACAGAACCATCCACTAGTTGAGGCATTTTATAATTTAGTGGAAGATGATGTATATAAGTTATTTGGTAACATCAGGAGCAACAATGTCCCTAAGAGTTTGAAATATAATAACAATTTGAATTGGAATGAGAGAAAAGTGTTGTCTAGATTACAACATGATGATACGTAGTATTTAGACCTGCAGATAAGGGTGGGCCTTTAGTAATCATGGATAAAGTTTTTTATCATCAAGCCATGATGGACAAGCTTAATAATGACAGATTTTATGGCACTATTTCTAAACAAAGTGTCATGGATATTATTTTCAAAATCTACAATAATATTGTAGATCTGGTTGACAGTCATTGTATTACTACAGAATTAGCTAAGTTCCTGGAAACTGAACAACCGACAATACCACATATACATGGCATCCCTAAAGTACATAAGGATGGCATCAACCCTCCGATGAGACCTATAGTCTTAGGCAGATGGTGGTGCACTGAACCTTTTTCTCTTTATGTAGAGAAACATATTAGGCCTGTGATAGACAGGATAACTCATATATTGAGGGACACAAAACAATTTTTGTTGGATCTTTACAAATTCTTTGATGAAGTGCCTATGAAGCCAGATATGATCTTTGTAACTTTAGATATACAATCATTATTTACAATCACACCTAATGGATTAGGGGTCATCACTATCAAAGATGATCTCAGCAGGCATAGCAGTTATACTGACAGGCAAGTAGATCTCATATGCCTTTTTTGGAAATTATTTTAGAAAATATTGTTTTCGTATATGACTCCACTTTATATCTCCAACTTGATGGCGTGGCTATGGGCACATCTTGTGCCAATGGCTACGTCAACATGTTTTTAGCAGCATGGGAGGAAAATGATTTGCTTATTGCCCCTCAGTTTCAAGAAAATGTTCTGTTCTACCGTTGTTTTGTGGACGATGTCTTCCTGTTTTGGGAGGGCAGTCCTGTGGAACTTGTAGAATTTTTAGAACATCTTAATGGTATGACTACATACTTGAGTTTCACCTCTAATTATTCATTTTATCGCATCGAATATTTAGCCATATATGTGGAACGTGTTATGGAGACACATGTCAATACTGGTGTATATAGGAAACCATGCTATAGGAATTCACTTCTTCACCGTTATAGCATGCATCCTAATTACATTTTTAGAAATATTATTAAAGGACAAAGCATGCGTATATCTCGACTTAATGCTAGCAATAGAGGGTATCAAGAAGAGATTAATAGTTTCAAACAAAGATTGTTGAAACGTGGCTATAAAGAGTCAGAGATTATGACAGGATTAGAAAATATTAGTGTCTTGAGAGAAGGGAGAGCAGCACCATATTTTTCTGTGATAGTTCAACCAGATTGTCAAAGTAATAATAGAATATCAAATACTGTTAAAATACCTATGTTTTTTACCAATGACGTCAATGGTATAAAAGAGTTAATACAAAGTCATTGGCGAGTACTCACTATGGACAATGACATTATGAACATTGTAGGGGATAAACCCCAGTTCTTGTTTAAAAATAAACCCAACCTAAGGAGATTACTTTGCTATACCCGAGGCAAGGGTGAGTTGGCTTCATGCACAGGTACACTTCCATGTGGTAAGTGTAATTATTGTAGATATATTATAAAGGGAGACAGCTTCTTGCATCCAGACAATGGTAAATTATTTAAATTTCATGTTTCAGCTAATTGTAACACTATGCACATAGTATATTTAGCCTCTTGCCAAATGTGTCATTCGTATTATGTAGGCAAAACAGACAGATCTTTCCGTACCAGGATATGCGAACATTTGTATGCCATCAGGATTAGATATTTTAATAATGCATTAGTCAAACATTCAGCAATCGCAGGATCTAATCATACCTTCATGTTCATGGCCATAGATCGTAATGTACCCTCAGTCAGGGGGGGAGATGTCCGCAATCACACAGAACAAAAAGAAATCAATTGGATTATGAGGTTAAGGGCAGACAAGGGCAGAGGGCTCAATGAACGAGCATCTATTAAAACTATTCTTAAAGCTAGATGTAAAAGTTAAATAGTTATGTTTTCATTTTAGGTTTATGTATACATATATATATATATATATATATATATATATATATATATATATATATATACTGTTTATTTATATCAGTTTATTGGGAAAAGCATATAGGCATTTGGTCATTTTCAGACTGTGAAATCTGGTGATTTTTTTCCTTTTCAGATGTAAAATCATGTTTCTAAAGTTTTGTTATATGCTCAATAGTGTTACATAAAATTTATAACATTTTAATATATATATTTTTTAATCTATTTTATGCAATAGTTTTGCAAAATCTGTAACAGCATTTTAAGATGTATGCTATGAGTTTGTTAACAGTATCTAGTGCACTTAGTTCTTGTTAACAATGATGTATAAGTATCATTTTTTAGTAATAGTATTGATTTATTTTATGGTATGATGTTATACACAATATGTGGTTATTTATTTTTAAGTCAATATGTATAGAGTGATGTAGCGCCCGTTGTAGTTACGGGTATATAATTTAAATAATTAAAAAAATTTTTAGGTCTTATATTTTATTTTAGTATGCAGTGCCTTTAGCATTAGGTGTCATCACTATAGATTTAGTTGTATATGTGCTTGGTTATATTTATTCATTATAATTTTAATTATACAAATTTTTTATAAGCTTTTAGGATTAGTAGATGTAGATTCTTAGGTTAACCTATATGAATGCGCCCCGCAAGTATGAGTACATTTTGTGTATTTGTAAGTTGCGGTAATGCTATTTAATGTGCGAATGCATCTAGGTCTTATGAATTTGTGTTATTTATGCTCATTGTGAGATGCTTATGAGCATTTAAATGACCCTTCATTCATTGGTATTGTTTTTGGATAGGTATTTGTTTACTGCTATAGCATTAGATTGCCGTAGAGTTTATCTGAGCACATAAAGAGTGTTTAGAATTATTCTTATTATGATGTTCCTTTAAATATTTAATAGGTATGCACAGGCTTAGAGTTTTGTCACGTGAGTGTTTTAATATAAAAGCTTAATTGATTGCATTTTTAAAATTTAATGGTCTGAAGAAGCATTTGCGAAAGCACGCACTTGGAGTACGCCAATAAATTATTTTGTTTTCAAAGGAGAGTTTTTTTGCTTATAACTACAGTTATCATTCATTCTATTGTTTTATGCACGCTACAGTTTGAACTTTCATGGTCACCAGTCAGCCAGCTTTGCTATTGATTTATTTTTATTTTTATCTGAGGCTGAAAGATGTTTATTCCGCTGTGAGCTTCTTGTATTTTTTAACGACCTTATGGTGAAGGTTGATTAAGCATAGACCCGCTTTCCAAATCTGTCCATGGCCTGAGACTCCCTATTGGGTGGATGGATGGATGAACTCTCCTCAGCAAGTTCCTTTTTAGTGGCTGCTGCTATGACCATAGCATCTAAGGACAACTCCTTAGCCCAAAACTGTTTATCTTCTGGAGTGGAAAACATCTTATCTGGTCTTTTGGGGATGGGCTCGATGGTGTCTGGAGCCTTCCAAGTCCACTAAGAAATCAACTGAATGAGTTCATCAGCAGTCAGAGTCACCCAAGAGGTAGATGGGCAGGTGCCAAAAGCCTGCACGTAAACAGATTCCTCAGAAGAAGGGTTTTGGGACTTCCAGCCACCCCTCTGTTTTAACATTTCCAAAATGTCTCCAAATGAGACATCTTCAGGGGTGAACATGAGGACCCTTCCCCTCACTGAAATCTGTGTCTTCTGTGACTGATTCCTGGGGGGAATCCAATTGCTTCCTCTTGCACTTTTTTTTCCTGAGGGACTTCCTCTGGGGGATAATATGGGAAGGTATCAGAAGATTACAGTACCTGTGCCTGTGATACCTGAGGCTTCAGAACCCACTGTCCTAGTGGAGAGGCAGGAGAAATGACAAAGCTAGAGGGGGATACCTGTTCTGAGATGGAAGGCGCCAACTGAGTCTCTACAAGATAAAGGGCCTCTGCATAGCCTCGAAGGCTGGCTCCTCTGAACAGGGAAGGGAGCCCAGAAAAAAAGAAGGACTGCCTCGGTAATGGGGTCACTCTTTGCTCCAAAGAACCAACCCCTGAGACAGAAGCCAGAGCCAAACTAACTTAAGTCAAAGCTCCAAGGAGAAGGGATGGCTCCAACAAACCTGGAGTCAAGAGCTGTCCCCCAGAACTGGCAGGGTAGCCACAGCTCTGAGACATCTCTGGTTCTCTAACAACTGAAGAGCTCAGGGTAATTACTGGCTCAGAAGAAGTGAACAACTCCAAAGCTGGTACAGTCGGTGCTGGGAGGTCTGTAACAGAGGACTCTAAGACCTTCAAGGAGGTTAGAGGAGGAATAGTTAATGGTGTGAAGGAAGTTTCGGTACCAGTACCTGAAGGGTTCAGTAACAAAGGGGGGCCTCAAAGCCCTCTAGCCCATAATATTTTATTCACTAGCCTCTCCACATCGAGTGCTGAAAGGCTTTTGGTAGAATGGATAGACAATGCAGAAGGGGACTTAGGCCTCTGCAAGAATACCTCTGGAAACTCCCCAGCAAAGGGATTAGTAGATGGAGAGTATGTAGTTCTAGGCAAAGTGGTCTTGTCAGGTGAAGCAGCAGTCACTTTTTGTATCAAGGTCTTTGACTTTGAAGGGCTTGAAAAACTACAAATGGTGCCAGAATGCATGTCAGCACTGGAGTGTCAACAGCAGAGGCCTTCGGTTCTGTTGGAACTTTTGGAGCCAAGGACTTTAATGGTTTTTATTTTTGTTTGGCTTTCAGAACCAACAGGGAGGTCAGAAACGAGACACTTCTTTTCTTCAATTTTTCTATAGATGACGAGTAAGGAGATGAAACATCTGTCTTAGCTTTATCTCCAGTGGATAAGGCTTTACCAAAGGCTGAAGGAAGAATTCCTTTTAAAATAAGCTTATTCTGCCTTTCCACTAAAGCACAGTGGCTGAAGACATGAGAAATGCTACAATCTTCCTGTAAATGGTGAGGACCAAGACCATACACACACAATAAATGAAAGTCTGACAAGAGAATTTTATGGCCACACTTCTGGCATTTTTTGAAGTCAGATGGGCCTTTACTCTTCTCAGCCATGTCAAGCAGGGAAAAACACTTAAGAGAAATCTGCTAAGTAAATCTCACACTACAAAAAAAAAAAAAAAAAAAAAAAAAAAAGGAAAGTGAGAGCAACAAAGATATAATTTTTACTTATATTTTTATATTTTAAGATAGAAAGAAAAAAGGGAAAAAAGAGAATATTAATGATGATAGCCGTACGAGAGAAAGACTACAAGAGAGTGATGGGGGAACTATCAGCAATGATAGAGGGGAATACACAAAAGTGTAAAGGGAAAAACTATCAGTGATGATACTTAGAGAAATACACTAAGTGTAACAAGAAAGAAGAAAGGAAAAACAAGACAGAAGCTATAAGAAAAAAGACAAAAAATTACCTAAACCCACTCGCACTTGAGAGTAGTAGCTAGAAGCGACCATTTTCGGAAAGCGGCAAACATGATCTGAGGTAATTGAGAGAGACAGGGATTCTGGATAGAGGTGAAGCGTGAGAGTGTTTTGGCTGGCACAAGCTGTAGTAATGGTTGAGTCGGTTCCAGGATCGGTAACGAACCCATCTGTCACGGATAAAATTAAGATTGACAACATCAGACTGAATATTAAGGAAAATGTTCGCCCATTTGCCTTTTGCACATTCCATGGAATAGGATAATCCACGTCTGCTTTTATGTCAAGTACCTTGCATAAATTTGTTGTACTGTGTCACATTTGAAGCCAACTTACAAGATTTCAAGTAGACAAACACACTAGCATATCTTGTATCAGCCATGGTACAAACCCCTCTCTAGCACTGGATGTCAAATCATATTTGTAAAGTTAGTAAATGTCTAAGTTTCTGACCAAGTGGCCACCTCAGAGATATTTGATGAGGAAGCCCCCAACTGACTACTGATATCAGAAACCAAAACACAATAAAAAGCTTTAAACAAAACAAAAGTAACATAACTCAATACTAATATATGTAATTGTTTCAGGGACAAAGTATGTTCTAATTGTCTATTCAAAGCATTTTGACTTACGTGTATTATTTTCTTCTTTAACTAAAACAGTTTATGCCAGATGTTGAGACTTGTTGAATCGGTAGTGCTTAGCCTTGTTAGGAAGGGTTGTCTGTGACAATTTTAATGAGCCTGACTATCACTGGCTTGTTGCAGATTTGTTTGCTGACTGGTTCTCTTGCTGCTTTGGTTTTATTCAGCTATTATGCATACAGCATGGCCTAGTGTTTCATTAGGTTCTTTGTGGCTAGTTCTGAACCTGCACTTCAGTGCACCACTTTGTATACTTTAGGATGATTTTTCTAACTATCTCTACACCAGGAAATTAACAAAACTATATTGCATTTTCTTTGTTTTAGTATTTCTTTTGTTGACAGTGCCAGATCCAACACAAGACAATCTACAAAGGGGTTGACATTTGTCAAGTCATAAAGTCTGCATTATTTGAAGTGATTATCAAAACAGTCTTATCTTCAGCATCCCTAATTTAGTCATTGATGCATATTACTGTGGTACAGTCTTCGATACAAGATATAATTGTAAAGGATTTCTGCATTTAATTAAAAACTATTAGTCTAGCAGTTGGCACAGAGGACTATACCTATGACTTGTTAATGAGCTGCTTCCTATGGCAAGAGGGCAGGATTTGAGTCTTTCCACCTTCAATTACCCACTGTGTGACATTAAACAAGTCACTTAACCAGACAGTGCTTTGGAGCAATTACGAATTTGGGCTAGGCTCCATAATGGTCTCCAGAACTGCATGCCTAGTAACTATGAACCTAAAGTCAATGTCTGCTATTCCAATTTACATAGCTGATCTAGTTCAAGAAATGTTATGGCAATATCACCTGCACACCATTTTTTTAATGCAACATAGGGAGTTTATTCTTCAAGGATAGTAGGCACTGCATTTGTAGAAGAAGTGATGAAATGCAAAGTTGTTTGTCAGCAGCAAATTCTCTATTGGTAACAGTTCTCTTTACTGTGGAATTATTCAGGTGATTTTTACTTCTTCAGAGATTGTGCCTATTGACTTGGCATATGTTATCAGGAGGTTAATATTTCAAACGCTCTAATAAACACTCTTCTGTTTAAATTGTGCTACACATGGCTGGATCTTATGTCATTATGCTAGTGTTCTTTATACAGTTTCATGTAGTTCACCCAAAACTACCAATAAAGTCCATGTAATTTACTTATTTTTAATGATACGGGGTATACACAGTCAACAAAGTAGCTATAACTGCTGTTGGGGGTGGGTGCTCTCTGTTGATGAAAGTACCTTTGCTTTTATCATCTGGTCATGTTTAAACAATCTTTAATTTGGGTTTGCAGTACTTATATGCAAGGGTGTGTGTGTGTGTGTGTGTGTGTGTGTCTGTGTGTGTGTGTGTGTGTGTGTGTGTGTGTGTGTGTGTGTGTGTGTGTGCGCACACGTGCGCATGCATGTTTGTTCATAGGTTCATAGATTAGTACTAGGCTAAGTGCCCTTGTGGGCTATTTTAAGTCTAGCCAATTGCCCCATGTGAGAATCAAACCCTGCACCTTGTGTCTGTAAGGTAAACACCTTAACCATTATGCCAACCTCCCTGTTTGAATTAAGCTGGAATACTTTGAATACTATGTGTTTGCATGAAACAACTTTGAAATATGTGACTTCGATCATTATTTGTATTAATTGTTTTAACACAGACATATGAGAAGGATGTGGTAAATAAAGTAGCTATAAATTGTATGGTTTTGGAGATGTCCATAGATAAAAATAACTGAAAGTGTAGTCAGGGACCTAAGAGCTTGGGTTCATAACTTCCTGTCCTTCTGACTGTCATGTATCAGGGTTTGTTAGGAACTTGTTTTATTTAGTACAGCTAATTCCAAAAGGAATATATTCAAAGTCTAAAGAGGTAATAACTCTGTTATTCTCAGCATTGATCAGACCAGTTGTTGAGTACAATGCCCCCTTCAGGACGTATTTCACTAAACATATCAAACAGTTAGAAAGATCCCAAAGGTTCTTAACTAAGAAGATCACAAATCTAAAGTCCCAGAGCTATCAAGAGAGTCTGGAAACTTTATCCTTTTATTCTGTGTCTTGTATGCACTTGTGGGAATCTTTGTGTATCTTACAGCATGGTAACAGAGATCCAGTTTAGAAAATCGGTGATTTAAAATAAAGAAACCCATATAATCAAGACCATTTGGCCAGCATTTTAAATCGCTGAAAACCCACAAACAAGACAAGCAATGTTTTTTGTTTTGCAGGGAAACCAGCCCTCCAGCTAATTATATAAACCAACTCTGAGTTTGCACTACAGTGGGGAAAAAGGGGGCATTCTCTGATCCTACAGTACAGCAATCTCAGCCAAGATGGTTCGACGTTTCAAAATGTTGACTATATGGTCTTGATCATATGGGTTTTGACATTTTAAATTATCAGTCTTATGAATTAGACACCCATTAGAGACTTAGCTGTCTTGGACTACCTGTATCTCTGCAAGTCAAATGGCTCCACAAATATTCAACATGTTTCTAAATCTATACCAACAGATAAAAAAAACATGGTGAAGGACAAGCTTATTGTCAAGGGGAGGTCATGCCTGTTAAATATGATAGGCTTCTTTGAGACAGTCACCAAACCCATGGACTAGGGGAAGACGGTGCACACCACCTACCTTGACCTGGCCAAAGCCTTCGATACTATTCTCCACTCAGGTATAATAGATAAATTCTTACAACTAGGCGTCAATCCATATGTTACAAGATGGGTAGCAAACTGACTCACTGATAGAACCCACCTAGTCAAAATGGGGGAAGCCACCTCAAAAAGTAGATCGTAATGAGCAGTGTACCCCAGTGATCAGTCTTGGAGCCTCTGTTGTTTGTGATGTACCTTTCTGACACGCAGGCCAAAACCAGTGGGCTATGGCTGACCAAGTTTGCAGATGACTGCAAGCTGGGTGTTGTCAACAATTCCTTTAGTGATGTGGACATCCTCCAAGAGTGTCTCACCCAAACAAATGACTGGTGCCAGAAACATGGCCTCAAACTGAATGCCAAAAAATGCACCATCCCCTTTGGGGAGAGTTACAGCCCCTAAAATTATCACATAAATAATAAGGTCCTAAGCATACAATCAGTTGTGAGGGACTTGGGCACCCAGGTTGATAGCAAACTGACTTTTGACCACCATATTGCCATTGTACAGTAAGCTTTCTACATGGCCCACCTCATTAGTACGGGTATCTCATCCAGGGACAAAATGGTCATAACATCCCTGTATTCTTCCCTTATAAAACCCATTACTGAGTACAATGCCCTTTTCGGCATGTACCTCACAAAGTACATGCAGCAGCTGGAGAGATCACAGAGGTTCCTCACCAGGAGAATCCAGGGCTTCAAACATCTACCCTAAACAGACAGACTAAAGGCCTTGTCCCTCTACTCAGTCTCCTACAGACTCCTCAGAGGTAACCTCTGGCATAAAAAACAATCTCAGACCCTGCCTTGATGGGACTGCTGCATATCCACAAATCAGGCTCCACTTGAGTAACCCGCATGCATGACCTCAACCTGGTCTGTCACATCAACAGAACTTGTTGGCAGGACAGATTTGTGTCTAGCAGACTCCCCCTTTTGTGGAATAGACTCCCTCTCCACGTCAAGCAGAGTACTTCATTAACCCTTTTTAAGTGCAACCTGGATAACTGGATGTGGAACAGAAATACACCCCTGGGATTCCACTTGTGCCCCTGCTGGACAATGGCATCAGGTGCTGACTTGTTAGAACATGGGCTAAATTCTTGGCTAGGAAGGGCTTCAGGGCCAATAGTCTAGTAACTTACTATGACCTTATAACTGAGCCCCTCCCAAACCTCTGGAGTAAACTCACCTTGCATATGTACACTTACCCAGTTAACAAATGGAAAATAAATATATATAAATAAATAAACTGAAGAAACTTGTAGTAGTAGCTGCAGACCCAGAGGAATGTGCCTTATCAGTGCTCTGTAAATGTCTGTTGCAAAAGCCCAGGAAATGTCTTTGCAATCTGCAGTTCCTATCAAAACTATATGTTTGGAAACTAGTATGCTCAGAGTCCCTCCAAATTGCAGCATAAGAAGACTGCCTTTTTTCATACATTCGTAAATGATTTCACAGATATTCAATACTATATCAATGAAAATACATGCAAACTGAATTTTATACATTAAGGTAACACAATATTAGTGATTATAAAACTACACAGCAATCATATACATAAAAACAGAAATTACAGAAAATTATTATATGCAAATGATAAAACCACAGACTTAGCATATAACTGATGCTAGGCAATACTTAAGGTCTAAAACATATGTCATAAGTTATTGTTAACACCTCAGAATATTATTTTCAAAATGTTTCTAGCAAATTCTTAATTTTGTCTAACACTTAAAGTAATCCCTTTACTTCTTATAGCTGTTTATAGTCCCTTCTTTTATGCATAACTAATACGTAAAAAAATAAAATAAGGAGAAGATGAATTGCTACAATATATATTTATGACTTTGCTGGATACTGATAAAATTATTATGTATCAGAGAATTTCTGAGATAAATTCCAAAGCAAACTTACTATTTCAAAATGAATGCTATGAATTAAAATATTTTAGAGAATCACCCCTTAGATATAAAGGAAGTTATTAAATTTTAATGGGCAACAATTTACCATATTTCAAATTACTAACCAATCACCATTTAGGTCATTTTTTGTAAATCAAAGACAATTTCAAAGTAATGTCAGGTTTTCTAGACAGATGAAGTCGTAACATAAATAAATTTGCCCATTCAATGTTGTTTTTATCTTCCATCTTTTGTATAAGCCCTAATATACCATTTAATGGATAAATACAGAAGAAAATTATTGAGTAAAAGTAGGTGTGTAAATGTTATACTGCACATAATTTACTAAAACTAAGCTTACCTCATTATACAACAAATTAAAATGACGGGCATTCAACTTAAATGCTTTATTCGTATAAATATTTCCAAAATGAACTACAAGTACTATACAACCAATAAATGATTACCTTAAATATTGAAGCTAATAAGTACGTTTCAATAATGGGAAGACAATGCTTCCATTTTTCCAACATCTAATATGATTTTAATGCCATTCTAGGTATGTTAGAGTACTACAAAAAGGTTAGTAAGAATCTATTTATTAAAATATATCTTCAAAAGTAAAGCAATAGATATTTCATAACTGAGTCTAACAAGGGAATAATGATGGCAAGATAATTTACATCTTTAGAATTGCAACTATATTTCTTTATCATGGTTTCATTTTTAATATAATAGCAAAGTTTTGGTTTTAATACTACTGTATTTTAAATTAGATCAACAGCTAAAAGTACGCAACGTATTAACATTAAGATTGACAGATTCGTTATTATTAGTGATAAAAGGATGTTATTGGCAAAAAACTTTTGCATTCAAAAGCCTTGACAATTCATCTTTTATTAAGTTTATTAAAGTTTATACTTTCATTCAATTACTATTTCTAACTGTATTGACAAATAGTTCCATTGTTAGTGCAAATAAGAGTGAGCATAAAGGTCATCTTTGATTTCTACTGTTTGTAGTTTGCATTGCATAAAAAAGGTGACATTCGAGGCTGACTTTTAGTATGGTACTCTAGGTACAGACATGGCTCCTTCCTGACTCTTTTCTGAATGATGGAAAATTTGTAAACACTTAATAAAATGTTATAAATACTTAGCATAACAGAGATGAGTGAGGTTTACATGAATATTTTGATCTAAAGATAAAAAATGCAACAGAAGGAAGAAAAAAAAACAACTTTGCAGAATATGCTATATTGCGTGATGTCATGGCAATTGCTGCCAATACTGGGCTCATTACTACAGAGGCACCTTCTACAACTGGTATAGTTACAGAACAGTGGCCTCATCCACTTTACTAGAAAATATGTTGAAGAGTTTCAGAACGTGAATTCAGAATTAGATGATTTTATGGATAAATCATTAGTCAAGCAAGCAGAAGCAGATATGGCACTAAACTCTGATGCTATTTTGGAACTTCTGCAAGAGAACAAGTCTGCTAAAGAAGGCACTGTAGGTTTGGAAGCAAAAATGGAATTATCACAGGAAAAAATAAATAAATAAATGCACTTTGAAAACCAGGCATGCAGAAATAATCTGAAAATAACTAGAGACCTCTAAACAAATGGAAGGACAAGACTGAGCATCTTGTGTGTCGATCCAGACTACATAAGGGAGAAATTCCTATTGAAAGAACCCACAGAATATTGGCTTAATGGTAAATGTCTGTTTCAGGGCATACTGAATTCATAGTCAATAGATTAGAGAAATGTCAGATGATGGAGAAACTGTTGTTGGCTATCCAGAAACTGAATATTGAATGCAGAATCAAATACACAAAAGTGTTCATATATAATGACTGTTCAGCTGTTACCAGACTGAGCTGGGCAAGCTTCACTGCTACTATGAAGGAGTGTTGTGCCAAAAGAATTAAGTTTCATTTGGTCTGACTGGTGTACTTCAAATTCCAATTTCCATAAGGCATCAAGACATTGGTGGAGCCTGAAGAAGCATTAACCTTCCTGAGAAATCATTCAGATAGCCCTAGTAGCTATTAATAATAGCATTATAGATCATGTCATAGAGATACCACAAATGGAAGTCAGATGGCAGTAGTAGATACATCGGCTGCATAAAATAACTTCCCCATATTTAGAATGTGCAGTGAGAAGCATTAAAAATGCTTAATGCACTACTAAATTAACTTACTGACTTGTGAGGAAAGATTTTTTTTAAGTCACTAGTGTGGTAATTTTACATCTTTATATCCCAGGCAGACTTCAAAGAATTTTTCTTCAAGTAGACAGCAAATGCTGAAAATGTGATGGGAAAGAGAAAGATAATTGGGAACATGCTTTTTTGGAAATGTATCCAGCTGATAAATTTTAAAAATGTCATACAGAGTACTGTCTCAGAAATGTTGGGGGGCAAATGGTTGTAACTAAAGACATGATTCTTTTGAGCCAGAATAGGGATCTGAATTGCTAGACATAAAAAGGCCTTAATAAGTTTAATGTTACTGTCTGCCAAAAACACAAGTACTAGGAAACTGAAATAAAAATCTAAATCAACTGTAGTTAAAGTAATACTGTAAAGGAGATAAAAGAACTGGGGATGAGATCTTTAGAAAAGGGGCAGAGCAGATTACATAGAAATAAATGGAATTTGTGGGAGTAAGTACTGCAGAATATTGTTCAGAAGGAGGAGTGAGGTTTCAGGGAATGTCAGGAATTGAAAAATTTATGTAATTAATGTTTATGTATTAATTGATTTGTCTTTATTTACCAAAAAACGTCTGACTGGACAAAATCAATTTTCAGCAGAGGTGTCTGCAGAAAAGCTCAAGCAGATTTTATTTGTATTTTTTGACTAGGGTAGAGCACTGATCTTCATGGGCCTTTTTAAGACTCAGTTTGAGAGTGCTGTATGGTTAAGTAACTTGCTCAGAGTCACAAAGTTAAGCAGTGGAGGCTGAAGGAATTGAACCCCGGACCACTGGAACATTTTGTTAACAGCTCCTTAATTATCTGTGGTAAATGCCAGCCACATCTGAGACACATTTAAGATAGTCATGAGAAAACAAATTGTTTACAAAACTACATTACAGAGATAGTTCTTCAGACATCTACATACAAAACAGGTAACTGTTCTGTAGTGGCATTATACAAAGATAAAACAGGTATTTATTCTCTGGTGACATTATACATGATATTAATTTGCAAGTATAAAAAGTTTAGTACGCAAACAGTTCAAGTGCTATATATCTGACAAGAAGACATTAGATAAGATTTATATAGCATGAGTAAGGAGGGTTACAGTACAGATGTTAGGAGTAAATAAAAAAAGGAGTGTAAAACATTTAGGTCGAAGACAGGTATGTAGTTAAAACTAGAACAAGGAGAGAGGCATTGTATAGCTGATAAGTCAAGGATAGTTAAGGTAAGAACACTAGGGTACTTACTGACATACAACCTCATTGTAAGACAATAGTGGAGAGTCTTTGAAGGCAATGGATAAAGTTGAAAGGTCAGAAAGAAACTGTAGTGTAAAGTGGAGATTAAAGTAGGAAGGAAATTGAGAAGGAGAGATAGAAAGGTTTATTGTGTAGATGGGGACAGAGGTTATAAAGGGATAGGGAATATGGAGTTACCCAGGTGAGAAGCGTTACCATGACCTGCTATTTTATTACATGCTTGAAGGTAGAACATTTCACAGTCGGTATGAGGTAAGTTGCAATGGTGTTCCAGAGTTTAGTTACATAATGGGAGTATATTGAGTCTCATGCTGAGTTATTAAACTTTGTTGTGATTACTAAGATCATATTGGTTAAGCAAAGGTTTCTACCTGGAGAATACGGCTGCAGGGTATCTTTTAGTACTAGACATTTTTCTGGTGCATGTATAAGATTGTGTACAGTAATAAATTGTGAGTATGTTAAATAGTTGAGTAGCTCAATTAAATTTAGATGTTTCACTGCTCTGCAATGATGAGTTCTATATGTAAGGTTGGCAGCAAATTTAACTACTTTATTGTAACAGGTGGAGAGTTTAGCTTTAAGCATAGTATTTAGGTTTGTAAGAATAGGTGAGGCATTGGTAGGGTAGGGATATGCTAGTGGTTGTTTTGTATCATCTGTCATGTAGTGTTTGGTTTTATAGAAGAAGGTGACTTTTCTTAATGGCTTGAGACATCTGTTGATCAAATTTGCGGTTACTGTCAGTTAGGACACCCAGAAGTTTTGTTTAAGTTACAATGTTAATTTTCGGTTGTTGAATGAGGTTATTATGAATGATTGTGTTTCATTTTGGTATGTTTTAGGAGAACAGAACATTAGTTTTTTTTTTTTTAGCATTTAAAAGAAGATTTGCATTTTTAGCCATATTTGAATAGCAGTGAAAGAATCTTGGGTAATGTCTTGAAGCATTGGTAGGGATGGGGCTACACATATAAGAGTTGCATCATCAGCATATTGAACTGTGCTAGAGAGGTGGGTGACAATATGTAGTTTGTGTATAACAATGTTGAATATGAGAGAACCTAGTACATTTTCCCAGCTCACAGTTTAATTTTGATCCAATTAATAGTAATAATAACAGAAAAATCAGAAAAAATGAAGATACAAAACATAAATGATTCAAATTAAACTTCTCTAATCCACATACCATCAAGAGCTTACATAAATCTTTTATAACCATAACTTCATATGACAGCCCCCCCCCCCCTTTGTAAAATGCCTCTATTTGAACAATTTCTGATTTGATCTGTGTTATTTAGTCCTGGGGTAATCTATAGTCTTTTAAATCTTAAACTTGATCTACAGTAACTGTATATTAATAGTCAGCTATATTTACCAGTAAACATACTATTTTTACTAGAAAGAACACATGCTGTTAACCCCTATTATACCCTATAAAGTCTTATTCCTAGGTAGAAAAAGATTATTTCTTGGAGTTACACCAAGGAGGTTATCTCATTTTTTATTCTCCAGAACTATTAAATTCATCCCAAATTTACAATTTCTTAGCTGTTCCTTTACTGGAATTAGACAAACTTCTCATCATTTCCCTAGCTCTTGTAGTGTCTATCACTGTTTGCATCTCCTCTATTTTATGCTTATATGTATTCCTCAACTTCTTTGTGATGACTTTACCAATGCAGCTACTGTTAATAGCTCCCTCACAGGCCTGGGCTTCTCCTTTCTATACCAACTCATCATAGAGAATTATTTTGTAAAATATTCTCTGACTCCACACCAATGACTCTATCAATGTCAAGTCAGAATCTTACTGAGTCAGTTCTTCACACTCCTAACGCAAATGTTCCCAACTTCCAATTCACCTGTGCTACACCTCCAATATTCTGTTAACGCTTTAGGGAACATTTTGCTTAATCTATGCGGTGTATAAAAGTAATGATGCAAACACTTCTATGCAGGAACTACAATTTACAGATGTTGTTGCATATCTTGGTGCATTGATAATGGGTTCCTATTAAATGATCAAAGACGCATTCTTTCGAATGCGTCTTGATCTAACTTGAAAGTACAAAAAGGCAAAATAGCAAAATGGCATATAAGCAAATTCTTTCCCCGGGAAAGAAATTGTTTGGCCGCTTCCATTACTTTGCCATTTTCGTGACTGTAGTGCGATCTCAGAGTTGGTATATTTAAGTAGGGGGGTGTTGGAGCCCCCCACTTTAGGTAATGTTTTAATTTTTTTTTTTTGTGGAACAGCGATTTTTTTTTTCCTTGGAAAAAAATTGCTGTTCTAAGCATTCGAGATTGTAAGCTTTCACTTACATGGGTTCGATAAATCATTGTTCGCTTTTTTAAGCGTTCAATGATTTAACACAGACCCTTGATAATTTGAGGGCAATCTTCATCTTTTATTAGGGAAGGGAATTTCCTATTTCATTTAGCCTGCATTTGTTTATCATTGCAATTTAATGTGTCAGTTAATGTTTTTTGTAAGATTTGTGCAAAATCCTATCTTTTGTTACATTTTGTCACCTAGATTCCAGAAGAAACTGAAGGAGTGAACTCTCATTACTTTGTGGCATCGAGTGCTTAATCGCTTTAGTTTCAGCAGCTAAGCTTAAGTAGTCGATAAAATCTCAATTAAAAAGATTAAATTCTATTTAAATTGCTCTCCAGTCCTTGAAGCCATCATCCTATATTATTTGTTTTTAATACCTGGGATTTATATTTTTAATTTTCTATTGGGTAGATTTTTTTTTCGCTTAATGTCCACTGGGAACCTGTCAAGCTACATCTTATTGGTGACAGTCTTATCTGGTCTGCTTTTGTGGTTTCAGTATGATTATGCTTCATGTCACTGTGTCAGTGTATTCTAAATTACAACCCCCCACACACACACACCCTCCAGTGCTTCTTCTGCTCTCCACTGTATCAATGATCATTGGACTTGGGTACAAGCCATCACATTTCCAATGATTTGTTTCTACTTAATAAATATAATTACTAAAGGAAGAATCTAGTCCACCAAAAAAAATATTCCAAGGCTGGGGGATGGAGGAAGGCGAGTCAAGGAAAAATGAAGATGGACAACACAGATGGAATGTTATGGTAAGTACATAACTTCTTTATCTGATATTATCAATTTTCATTTTATCCTTAACATATGGGAAAGAGACTCTAGCTACCATAGACCTTGGGAGAACTAATGGAAGGACATTCCTGAGCACCACTGAACTGAAAGATGTTCTTCCCCCTAGAGACCAAATCCAATTTGTAATGAGTAATAAAGGTATGGGGAGAAGCCCAAGTTGCTGCTGCACATATATCATCCATAGAAGTTCTAAACTGGAACACTGATGAAATGGCAACAAATCTTGTAGAATGTGCCTTCACAGGTCTAGGCAAAGCAATTTTCATTTTGGCATAAATAAAGAAAGTGCAATACTTGAGCCACCTGACTAAGGTCACCATCCTGACAGGTTTACCAAACTAGCATTTGAAAAGGACACAAATAGTTGGTCAGATTTTCTGATGTCCTTAGTTCTGTGAAGATAAAAGTGTAATTCTCTATGAACATCTAGCAAATGTAAACAATATTCACCCTTCTTCAAAAAGTTTAGAAAGAATACTGACAAATTAATCAACTGATTGATATTAGACTCTGACACCACTTTAGGCAGAAAGGTGGGATTTGTTCGTAAGGAAACTCTGTCTTTGTGAAAAATCAGTGAAGGTGGTTTACAAGATAAAGCCTGAATTTCTGAAATTCTTCTAGCAGAGGTTATTGTCACCAAATATAATGTATTCCAGTACTTTAGATCACAGTCTGCAGATGGTTGAAAGGGAGAACGTACACTGGTTTGCAATACTAGGTTTGGGGCCCAAGGAGGAGTAGGATCTTTGAAAGGGGGTTTCAGCAAGAGTGTCCCTTTTAGGAAGGAATTACAAAGTCTATGAGAAGCTAAGGAACTTTCTTCCAAACCATCATGGAAGTTTGAAATTGTTCCTAGTTGTATCCTGATAGTAGAAGGGGAAGCTCATGCATTGAAAAGAGGGGCTAAGCGGTCTAAAATATTTTCAATAGAAGCAGAGAAGGGATCAATATCCCTTTCACAGGCCCAAATGGTAAACCTCTTCCATTTACTAGTATATAGTTTCTGAGTGGAAGGCTTATGAGAAGCTAGAATAATTTGGTGTAGTAGGGAAGAAAGTTTAAGATGTCTGGCAACTACTGGAATTGGAGGAACCATGTTGTCAGCTTGAGGTTCATAATGTCTGGGTGGACTAGTCCATCTGGATGGGGCAGAAGGTCTGGAGTTGGATCCAGAGTCCAAGGTCACTGAATTAGATAAGGCCAAAGAAAGGGGAACCATATCTGTCGAGGCCAAAATGGAGCAATAAGGATTATTTTGCTCTCTTCAACTTGACTGCTTTCTGTAAGAATTCTGGGATTAGAGGTATCAGGGGAAGGCATATAGGAGCCAAATGTGTAGAAGAGGCTCCCTTGGTGACTTCCCCGGAGGGGGATTCAGGGCAAAGTAGTTACTCTCCTTGTTGTTTAGGGGAGAGGCGAACAGGTCACATCAAGGCTGGCCCCACTGACAGAAAATCTCTTCCACCACTGCTGGATTGAAAGGCCACTTGTGAGGTTGTAGGATACATCTGCTCAGTATGTATGCTATCACACTGGAACTCCCTGGAAAATGCATTGCTATCAGAAAGCAGGTGGAAGAAATTGCCCACTGCCAGACCTGGAGTTCTTCTCAACAAAGGGAGTAAGACTTGGTTCCTCCCTGTTTTTTGATACACCAAACTACTGACATATTGTCTGTTTGAATTGCAATTGTTCCCAGAGAAAGAGCTGACTGAAAAGCTTGCAACTCTAAAAACACCACAATTCCAGAACATTGATGTGCAAGTTGGTACCAAGTGCCTTGGACTGTCTTTCCCAGAAAATGCACCCTCACCCCCATCTGTGAGGTGTCTGTGGTCAATATGGCCTTGGACTGTGCAAGGACAAAGGGGCAGCCCAGGAAAATTTATTTGGAATGAATCCACCAAGCTAGGTCCTTCCTGCATTGATTGATGATGATAATCTTGTCCAACATGGATTGATATACCATGGACCATTGAGATGCTAGTAGTCATTGCAGAATTCTCATGTGAAATCTGGCTAGGGGAACAAAGGTTATTGTCGCTGCCATTGAACCTAGAGCCTGTAAGATTAGTAGAGCAGGTACTTTCTTTCTGTGGATTATCTTCTGAACCTGAGTTATAATTTTTTAAATTCAGTACTGCCCCTATAAACTCTAATCTCTGAGTTGGAGTCAGTTGGGACTTTTTGTGGTTTACTGTTATTCCTAGGTACACACAGGTCTTGAGAATGTAATCTCTTGCCTCTATCAATCAATGCCTGGTCAGAGCAGTAATGAGCCAGTCGTCCATGTACAGAAACACCCAGAATCGCTGCAGTCTCAAGTGAGCTGTTACTACTGCCATACATTTGCTGAACACCCTGGGGGCTGTGGTGAGGCCAAAGGGCATCACTCTAAATTGGTAATGTCTAGCTCACAGCTGGAAGTGGAGGAATATTCCAAAACATTTGTCCATTTTTATGTGGTAGTATGCATCCTGAAGATCTACTGAACACATCCAGTTGCCCTTTCACAAAAATGGAAGAATGAACTGCACCGTGACCATCAGGAATTTCTTTTGTCGAACTGATTTGTTCAGCAGACTGAGATCCAAAATTGGTCTCCAGCCCGCTGTCTTTCTTTGGAACTAAAAAGAATATTAAGTAAATTCTAGGTCCTCTCTAGTCTGGTAGGACTTCCTGGATAACTCTTTTGTCTAGCAGCTTTTGAATTTCTAGAACTGCTCATTCTGTCTGATTGGGTGGAACATTAGGACTTTCTTGCAAATGGGGGAGAGTTTGAAAAGGGTATGGTACAGCCTCTGGATACGATCCGTTGCATCCAAGAATCTGTTTTTATATTTTGCCAGGTGCTTTGGTGCAAGGATAAACATCCCCTGACTGTCTCCAGAGAAAGACAATTGGGCTTCCTTTCAGGAATGCTAAAAGGGCTTATCTGGGAAGGAGCCCATAAACCCCTGAGTCTACAGACCACCGCTGCTGCATAGATGGTGTCTTCCATTGTAGTTCCACCCCTGCCCCTGGGAGAAATGGTACTATGTGTGTCCTGAAAAGGCCCTTGGGATTTTCTGAACCACATATTTCCACAACTATTCTGATTCCTGGAAAAGGATCTTTGGGGAGTGGAAGAACATACACCCACTGTAGAGAGGATCTTACCATCCTTTTCACACATGGACAATGTCTCTCTAACTTTTGGACATTGACGAATGAAGATTTAAATGGTGCCACAAAATCACAAAGGTGCATCCAGGCATGTCACCTTACTGCTATGCCTGATCCTGCCACTCGGGTAGTCCCTTTGGCTGTATGTACAATGATCCTCATGGATGAATTTGACATGGACTCCAGGGTGGCTAACCGGGAAGCAACCTTGTCTTGGGCTCCCTCAATGGCTAACTGGGAAGCAACCTTGTCTTGGGCTCCCTCAATAACAACTCCTGTGAGGGTATCTGACAATTCCTTGAGCAGACCCCATTGGAGTCTGGTAAAATGTGCCAAGAAGTTCAAAGACCTTAAGACGAAGGTCAATGAAGCATAAACTCACTTATCAAACCTATCCATCACATGGGACTCTATATTGGAAGGATGGATAGAGGAACTTTCATCAGCCAGTTCCTTTTTATTTTTAGTTGCGGCTGAAATGAACATGACTTCTACCAGTACACCTTTAGCCTTTAGCCCAAAATTGCTTGTCCTCAGGAGCTGATAGAATTTTTTCAGGTCTCCTGGGGATAGGTTCAGTTGTGTCTGGTGCCTTCCACACCTGATGCAAGATCAACTAAATGAACTCGTTCGCAGGTGGAGTCACCCAAGAGGTAGACAGGTGAGTGCAGAAAGCCTGCAGGTACACTGAGTCCTACAAGGAAGGATATTGGGATTTCCAATCACCCCTCTATTTTAAAATTTCCAGGCTGTCTCCAAAGGAGACATCATCAGGGCCTGACCTTTGGGACCCTTCCCCTTCATCAAAATCTGTGTCTTCTGTGACTGATTCCTGTGAGGAATCTAAGTGCTTCCTCTTGCACTTTTTCTTCCGAGGGACCTCCTCAGTGGAATGGTCTAGAAAGGTATCATAAGAGGATATAACATGAATCTGTGGATCCTGCAGATTCAGTGCTTGTTGCCCTAGTGGAGAAACAGGTCAATTAAGACACCATGAGGATGGGATGGGCTCCAAAGAGGATGAGACCGACTGAGTGACCGCAGTGGACAAGGCCCTTACCATTCCTCAAAGGCTGCCCCCCTGAAAATAGAAAGGAGCTTGGAACCAATAAAGACTGTCTTGGAACTGTGGTCACTCCCCCTTTGATGAAACAGCTCCCGAACCAGAAGCCGGTGCCCAGTTAGGCTGTGCCGAAGCTCCAAGGCTCAGAGACGGCTCCAAAAAAATGGAATCTTATTCAGTTGTCTCTCCACATCAAACTCAGTGAGACTTTTGGTGGAACGGATAGAGGTTTGAGAAAGAGGTTTTGGTCTCTGTAAAAAGGCCTTGGGCAATTTGTCAGCAAAGGGATCAACAAAAGGTGAATAGGCCACTCTTAGAAATTCAGGTAGATAAGTTTTCTGCGCCAATGTAGCCGGCATCGAAGATAAGGTGTCCTTAGTCAAAATCTGACTCTTATGTTGAGCTGAAGTTCTAGTCAGCATTTTAGGATCTATAACAGTTGTCAGTACTGATAAAATCTTCTCCGGCACCAAAGATTTAGACAGACCTTCATTGGATCCAAAATGCTTCATGCAGCCAACGATCAATGCTTTTTGCGAGTCGGTTCCCAAAGGTGAAGATGGAACTGACAAACTCCTCTGTTTAGACTTTTCTAAGGATGAAGAAAAGGCAGGGGAAGAAATATGAGATTTACTCTTCGCGGTAGAGATGGCTTCCCCAAAAGCTGATGGAATTAAGCCCTTTAAGATTAATTTATTTTTCCTCTTGACAAGTGCTCTGTGAACAAAGTTGTGGCAAATGCTGCAGCCTTCTTGAAGATGAACAGCCCCTAAGCAATAGGCACATAAAAGATGAGTGTCTGAAAGGGGAATTTTGTGGCCACACTTTTTAAACCCACTGGGCCCTTTAGGTTTGTCAGCCATAATGGCCGAAAAGATAGGACAACAAACACTACACTATACACAACAACAGAAGCAGAAGAATAGCGAAAGAAGTGTAAAGTCTTTTTTTTTTTTTTGAAAGTAGAAAAGGGGAAGAAAGGGGACTATCAACAATGATAGTAACAGTTACACCAAACTGTATAGGAAGAGAGGGGGAAAACTGTCAACAATGATAGCAAAAATACACAAAAGTGTATGGGAAGGATAACAAAAGCACATCACAGAACTACAAGAAATAAAAAATGATTATAAAGAGATAGTCTAACGAGATTTTAAACACAAAATATTAATAAAATATTAATAAAATAGACTTAGCTCAAGAGCTGAAGTAATTGGGAGAGCGGAATTGTGGATAAGGAGGAAGCTTGAGAGTTTTTGGCCTGAGCGAGCTGCAGTAACAGCCGAGTTGATTCCAATAAAATGAAGACTGACAACATCAGATCTGCTTTATTTCTCTGAAAAAGTTTTTTATATCCTCATCTGGACCGGTGAAATGTAAAATAATGTTGTCTGCAATAAGGGCAATCTCTTTCTGGTAATAACTCCATTTATACCCTCTCCCTGTTTATATCTTACTGTCTAACTCTCTGGGCAAAATATTCCAGAGATAATTCAAACAGTAGGGGGAATAAAGGACATCCTTGCATTATGTCTCATGTTAATGCAATCCTGCCTGACAGACTCCCTGCACACTTTATTAGTGTATTGGTTCCTGTGCACATATCAGATATAAGGTGAATCCAATCTTATAAGAAGTCAATAGCTTCCACTGCTTGCTGATGAACTCCCACCTAACCCCATCAAAAGCTTTTTCTGCATCCAAACTTATTAGCATGAGTTATTCTCTTCTTCTTATCATCTCCTGTTATAGTAACAATTTTTTTGTAAAGTGTCAAATATCTGTCGACCCATGATGAACCCACATTGATCCATTCCAATTATTTTTTGTAAGATTGTGGCAGCGCTTCCCACTAGTATTGTGGTAAATGCTTTATAATCATGGTTTGAAATTGCTATTGGCCTATGGATCAGTAGGCTCTGTCCCCTCTTTATCGATAACAGCTATTATTGTTTCTTTCCAGCTTTTAGGAATTTCCCTCCTCTTTAACACCACGTTAAACATATGATGCCATATTGCTATCACTTACCTTTGAGCCCACTACCATACTTCATGGAATTGCAATTGGAGGCAGATGTTTTTTTCTTGTTTTATGATTTTGCAATGTTTCTAAAATTTCCTGTCTTGTAATTTTCGTCAGTATAAAGATTTTTTTTCTACTACTGTTAGTTCTGGGAGTTCCAACCTATTCAGGTAATTTCTGATTTCCTCTACACTTTTCTCTGCTGAGTCATCTGCTGCACACAGAGTCTGATAGCACCTTTTCATTACTTTTCTCATACTCTTGGGCTCCTTTGTTATTATCCCTGTTTTTGGGTCCCTAACTTGCACTATTATGTGTTCAACTCTACATCCTTACTCTTTATATTAGAAATTTACTTAGCTTTGGGTTGTTAGCATAGCAATTAAGTCATAAAAACCTTATTTCTAAACAAATTGTTGTTACTTATGTAATTGAAAAGGAATTCTTTAGCTCTTTGTAATTGCTCATCCATCTCTAGCACCTCTAAGTTTTGTCTCTCTCTTTGAAGTTCTTGAATAACCTCTAAAGCATCTAAGCTTTTATGTATTTACTTCTACTCTGTGTGCAGATGTCTGCTGCCTTCACCTTTATCTTTCCTCTTAGGTTTCTCTTAAGTGCATCCAATCCTTTTCAACTCCTTCAAATGCTGACTGTTCATCGACCTATCTAATGAATTCATGGTTCTTCATTAGATAAGTGTGGAATTGTCAGTGCTTTTGAGAGTCTAAACTTCTCTCTCTCTCTCTCTCTCTCTCTCTTGTCTCAGCTCAACCATCACTGGGGTATGGTCTGTGAGTGATGTAGGGTGAAAAGTTTCCCAAGCCACTAAATATAAGTGTTCCTTGGTGCTATAACACCAGAACCGATTTATATGACATAAAACTTCTGATTGATTCCTAGCTATTCATGCATACCTACCTGGTATTTTCTACTTTTATTGTATGCTTTTCTACTTGTCCTGCCATTATATCAGTTAGGTAAGATAATAATAGTATGAATCTGGTTGGCCTCATATAAGCTCTCAACCCTGTTTCCACCTCCTTTAAAGGACTGTTGAACTGTAACTTATAACTAATAAGTAAACTATTTTTTATCAGTCATTAGTTGAAGTAGAAACTGAAAGAAGCAAAACCAGTAACCAACATCAGTCCATGTCCATTGTTTCAAGTTCCAATGTGCCTATGTTGGGTCTCAGTCCTTGTTCTTGTATTTTTTGTTGTGTGTTCCTGCATACCTCTTGCTGTTGCTGTCATTTTGAGCTGAAAGAGAGGGAATAGTTAGTCAGGCATCCGCTCCCTGATTTTATTACCTTGTTCCTTATTCCTTGGGTCTGAATGTGAGCTGCCCCCAAATGTCCTTGTGTTAAGTCCATGTCCTTTACATGGGCATTGAGGTGACTCAAGAACTTCTAAATACATCCTAAATCCAAAATTTCATGGCTGTCCCTTTACCATGTGTAAGTGTTAACCCCAACAGATAAAACACCCAGAGAAGAGCAGGTTAAATGAGTGAAGCAGAGATGGATAATTTTAGATTTACTGATGGCTGGCAGAAAGGAATTCCTTTTTAATCTGGTTATCATTGAGAAGTCATTATCAGCATATACTTTTGTGCCGCCTATTTTATATATGCTGCCTTTTTTCCATAGTAGGGATAGCACCTGTTCCTTTTGTATGTATAAATTAAACTTCACCAGGATCAGTCTTGGTTGAATTCTAGATCCTACTTGCAGAAAATATCCACTATATGTGCTTGCTCTGTGCATATTGCTCTGTGCATAAAGAGTCTAATGGTATATCAGTCCATTCACTAAGGCACTTCATAAACTCCAGAGAGTTCTTTCCTTCTACTTGACCAGGGATGGCAGGGAAATTAACATTCTCGCTTCTTGATCTGTCTTCTAGTTTCACTAGCTTCTGTTGAAGCATGTCTTTAATTGTTTCAGTATTCATAGCTTCTCCCTGTTTTTTTTTTGTCTGATTGCTGCAGCACTAACAACTCATCAGAGTATGTTGTAAGGGTGTCTTCCATACACTGCAGATTTTTGTGTTGTTTGAGTTCATATAGTCCATTAGGGTATCACTTATTTTAAATATTTCAGAGTGGATTTGACTGATTTTGGTTTCTAGCACAGAGAGGACCTGTGTGCTAGTGCTCTCCATAGCTATGGTTAAATGCATTCCTCCATTGTTGGTATTTTGTGGTGCTGTTCTTAGAATTGAGTTCTCAGTCACTAATACTCTTTTCCTACCTTTCTCTTTTTAAGCTTACTGGATGACATTAAAAATAAGTTATGTACTCACCATAACATTACATCTGTGTTGTCCATTTTCATTCTTACTTAATGGATGGGTCTTGGATCTGTCGATTGTCACTCTCCAACATAGATGATGAACAGGTGGGGTAGTTTATTTAGATGCTTTATTACATAAAAACACATCAGGATGGATAGCAGCGTCATAAAATATAAGTGAACTGATGAACTGATGAACAGACAGACCTTACAGACATACACGCTTACATCTCAACAGCTTACTACAAAATAACAGTCAGGCTCGCACGTGCTCAGTATTTATACACTTGTGCAAACCCTCAGATAGCTTCTTAAAGATACATACACACACATTGATCTATATCCTCCCTCTTAAAAAGATTGCCCTTAGATGAAAATAATACTGGAGTTAGACATGCTTTACTACAGATATTAGAAACAAATACAATGTTCATGTCCAAGTTGCCATGTATCTATAACATGGTCTGGAGATGCGACTGGATTTGGTAATATGACAATCTGGACTGGGTTTAGCAACAGCGACAGTCTTCTGTGAACAACTCATATCAGGAACTGCGGGATTCATCACAGGAATGGGAATATTCTCTGGAACTGGAACACTGGACAATTCACTCTGAGATAAAGAGTATTTCTCACAGGCTATGTGCTGTGGTATTGGCTTGGACACCGGCATCAATTGTTTTCGATTCCGCCTAAACTCTACTCCTTGTAATTCCACAATGTATGATTTCAGCTCTGAGCAAATATTCTTCACGACTCCAATCCAATCTTAACCTTTGGATGTTTGCATCCTTACCACTTTTCCTTCTCGTAATGGATTGAGCAATTTGCTGGTCTTATCATAGTAGGACTTCTGGGTTAAACGCTTCTTTAACAGGTTTGTTTGTCATTGACCTGTTGTGCTTGATACATGGAACCAACAACTGACTACTGATTGGCAATGTGATTTTGGTTTGTCTCGACAGAGGAATATTTCTGAGATTCAAGAGATTCAGGAAAACATGTCAAAATGTCTCATTTTGACTTCTCTAGTAATTGCTTTGCACTTTGAACTGCTCGTTCTGCCAAACCATTTGACTGTGAATACACTGGGCTACTCATGATGTGAGTAAAGTCCCACTCTTCCGCAAATCTTTTGAACTGTTGGCTTGTAAACTGTGTGCCATTGTCAGAAATAACTGTGTGCAAACTACCATGGACTGCTAAATGATGCTTCATCTTATTAATGACAGTACTGGATGCCAGATTGGTAAGTCGGTCAATCTCAAACCAATTTGAATAAGAGTCTACTAACACTAAATAATGTTGACCATTTCACTTGAAAATGTCGGTAGCTACTGTTGACCAAGATAGTTCAGGAATATGGTTTAGCTGAAGTGGTTCTTTCTGTTGATGTGACAGTACTATTACACACAGAACAAGATAATAGCATTCTCTCAATATCTTGTGATGTAGAAGGCCAAAATATTAGAGCTCTTGTCCTTCTTTTGGTACAGGGTGATCATGATGCTAGATAGTAATGTACTCTTGTTGCAAGGACTTTGGAACAATTACTTTCGGACCTTTCATAATGGTACCATTGTCAGAAAAAAAATCTCATCTCTGTATGGAAAATAAGGTTGCACTTCTTGACGTAAAGTAGATTGCTTTGGCAGCCAAAGTGGTTGGGCCTCTGTAAAACTGGATCTGTGGCTGTGTGATCTCTCAGCTCATCAAGATGTGTGGAAGAAAAATTTCTTACTTCCATGACTTCAGAATCAATGTTCTTATTCTCATGCAGTTCAGTGGTGTTTCTGGATGATCTGGACAATGTATCAGCAAGATAAAAAAGTTTGCCTTTCTTGTAGACAAGACTGAAATTATACTTTTGCAATCTCAACATCAAGCACTGCAATCTGGCTGGAGCAGTATGCATACGGTTTCTCAAAATAGTGACTAGATGTTGGTGGTCTGTTTCAATCTGGATAAGTCTACCACAAACATAATCATGGAACTTTGAACATGCAAACACAATTGCCAAAAGCTCTTTCTCAATCTGAGCATACCGCATTTCAGTTTGGGTCAGAGTTCTCGACGTATAGGCAACAGATTGACCCTCTTGTAGAATGACTGCCCCTAGACCAAATCTCATAGCATCATATGAAAGAGTAACTGGCTTCAGGACAGTGAACATCACAGTATCTGAGAGCTGGTGGACTGGAAATTCTCTGTTTCAGGACATCAAATGCTCTTTGGTGTTGTTCTAACCAAGACCTGGATACATCTTTACGTGTTAGCTCTCTGAGTGGTGCTGATATTTGACGGGAATGAACTTGCCTAGGTAGTTAACCATGACAAGAAAATGTTGCAGGGCTTAAGCATTGTCGGGAGCTGGCATATTGAAAATGGCTGTTAGCTTGGAAGTGTCTGGTCGTAGGCCTGAACTAGTAAATAAATGACCAACATAAGGAACTTCTCATAGCCTGAATTTGCATTTCTGTGGATTGAGCTTAAGATTCACTTGACGTGTTATTTCCAGAACTTTTCTGAGGTTTCTGTCATGCTCAGCTTCACCATTACTTCCTACTTTTATGTCATCTACTATTATGCTCTCACATACACCAAACTACTCTTTCCAACTCTTTCACTCTCTTCTGTCCTAATTTCCTCTACTTTACAGTTACACCTTAATACTCTGCTAAGCTCTGATGTCCAGTCTCCACTCTGCAAGTATCAATATGCTACTACTTACTGTGTCTCTAGTCTCTTTACTCACAACAACTTACCATCTTATCTCCTTTCACCTCCTTCAAGTCTTCGATACAATTACATCTACTAAACCTGCCTATCCTCCTATATCTTACCTTTTCACATACATCAACATATCACCACAACTGTTCTATAACACTCCAATTATTCACACTTAAATACCCTTCCACTCATATACACCTACACATTCTACATAAATACTATATACTCTCTATCAAATGCTCACTCACCTTCTTGCTCAAATCAAATGTACTTTACATTGGTGGTGACACTCAATTTAATCCAGGTCCTAACCCTGACACTCACTTACACTATCCACAACAAAACACTGTCCTGCCAAACCCATCTCCCTTAACATGCATTTCCTCTGACCTACTAATCTTTAACATTAACCTCATAAGTATTCTAAATAAAGTAACTGACTTCCATCCTGCCATGTCACTGTACTCCCAAGACATTGTAACATTTACTAAAAAGCTATAACAAAATGATGAATTCTTACCCCTAGGTTATAATATCCACAGAGCTGAGAGAACACACAAACGCTGTTGCGGCATACCAATCATCTGTAACAACAACCTTAACTTGCAACAGCTGTATACTACCCCACCCCTAGCTTCTGACTCTGAAATACTAATCTCATGTCTTCAACTTAACATGAAGAAGTCCATCATCATCATAGCAGTATATTTCCCCTTAGAAACAATAGTCTTATAACAGAAAACCTGCTTAACTGGGCCTCCACTACCTACAATCAGGAAATAATAATCTTAGATGATTTCAATCTGGACTGGTCCACATGCACTTCTACAAATCCAACAAATCATATTATCCTCTTTGGTTTCTCTCAACTTATTACTACTCCTACAAGAATTGACAAACAGAATAATAAACATTCCATACTTGATTGGATGCTCTCCAATCGCCCTAATCTATGCTCTCAGTCTGGCTGCCTCCCTGATTCCCTTAGTGATTATTCCCCCATCTATCTAATTAGGTACAAAGCTCACTCAACAAATACCACTATCTACAAGTATATCCGTACCAAAACATATTTTTCCAAAGATATCTTCAACTCCCTCTTAAAATATCACAATTGGTCTCCCTTAAAACAACTTTTCCTTGACGAGGCAGTCATCTACTTTAACAACTCACTCCTAAACATCTTAAACTCACTAGCGCCTATTAGGAAAGCACATTGCAAATCCACACCAGCTCATTGACTAACTAAAGACTCCATAACCATAATGAAACAAAGAGACAGGGCACGGCTAAACAATCAGTCTTCCAAAACCCAAGCTTCTCTCCTCAGCTACTGACAATTACATAACTTAGCCAAAAATCAAGTTCGATCAGACAAAAAAACCTACTACACCCAGATTCAACAAAAACATAAAAGTAACCCCCAGAAGTTTTGACAGTCCATTAAACAACTCTTAAATCCAGGACAATCGACCATGCCTTCACCAACTAACCTTAATTCCAACATAAGCATTTCTGCCCACTTCACCTCTCATTTCATCAACTCCATCTTGTCCTTAGCAAATGGCAGTACCCATATCCCTCTAATGATACCCATAACTACTGTCCATGAATCCGTAGCTTTCTCATTTCAGACCATTCAAACCACATACATCAAAAAACTCCTTCTTCAACTGAAACCCACCAGACTTGCAGTAGATCAACTCCCATGCAAATTTCTTAGACTACCAGCTGATTCTATCCCATACCCAGTTTCAGTACTTATTAATCTCTCCATTACTGGACAATATCTACTAATGCTATAGAAAATCTCCCATGTTATTCCTCTGCACAAGGGTGGCCAATCCACCGATTTATCAAACTATAGACCAATTGCCATATACTCACCTCTTAGCAAAATACTTGAAAAATGCATTCATATTCAACTACTGCCCATTCTTCTACAAAATAACCTTCTCTCCAAATCCCAACATGGCTTTAGACCAAAACATAGCATCACAACAGCCCTATTAAGTTTTACAGACACCATCTCCCACCATAGAAATTGTAACAACCTTATCTCTTCAATTTTCTTGGATCTGTCAAAAGCATGTGACACTGTATCCTATCAAAAACTTCTTGATGAGTTATCATCTATCCATCTCTCACTATCATCCAGTACCTGGTTTAACAGCTATCTATCTGACCGCCAACAAGCAGTTATTTGAAAGATGAGACTTCTACCCTTCTTCCTATTTCTGTAGGAGTCCCTCAAGGTTCTATTCTTGGGCCTCTGCTCGTCTCCATCTCTACAGACAATGTTAGCTCAGCAGCCACACATGCTACAGATGAAACCACTATTACCTGTACAGCCCCTTCCCTCTCCGAAATTATATCGAAGACTCAGACTGCCTTCTCTGACATTGAACAATTCCTCAAAGAAAGACAACTCATAATAAACCCTAACAAAACAAAGCTAATGATATTCTCTACTAATAAATCCACAGAACCTCCTTCTTCACTTCAAATACTCTCCTCCAATAGTACTATAATTGAACCAGTTGATAGCTCAAAGTTACTTGGTGTCACAATAGACTGTGCCTTAAAATATGATAAGCACATAGCCTTTACTGTAAAAAAAAGTACATATCAAGCTTGGCTGCCTCTATAGGTCAAAGACATTCCTTACTACCTCAACTACACAAGCCTTAGCCAGAACACATCTTCTGTCTACACTAATGTATGCCTCCCCCATCTATACTAATCTTAGAAAATCTGAGCTGTCCAAACTGGAGATAGCCTACCAAAAAACTGCTCCCTTTGCTGCTGGCCTCCAAAATGGAACCCACCACTATATAGCTCTGAAACAACTACAGTGGCTGGAGCAACCAAATCTTCTCACTCTTAATCAACTTACAATTGCTCACAACATCTTACATCAACCAGATGCTTGCCCAGCACTTAAGAACCCAGTCCAGCCTTACAATGCAACCCGCTCCCTCCCCTCATCCAGCAAACTACTTTTAAAATCTAAGAAATGCTTCATCTCTTTTGGTGACTCTTTATTTGTAAATCAAGTTGCAAAAGTTTGAAAGAGCATTCCCCAACATATACTAAATACCCCTACTACCACCAAATTCAAACTCCTTCTTAAAGAACATCTAAATATTAACTGGCTCTGCTCCTGTATCTACCCTGGATAACTTTATCTTTTTTCACTCATCACTTTGCCTTTCCTCAGTCCTCCTATCAGATCTCCTCTTCTTCACATAGGTTCATAGGTTGGTACCAGGCTATAGGCTCTAGGGCCTATACAAGTCTAACCATAACAATTCCCTGGCTATTTCTTCCCACACTATTTACTTCCCTGGACCCCTGTCTAACAGGGTGACTGACGTGATCCCCGGTGTGAATTTCCTTTCTCCCATCCAATCATCAAGATTCCTTTTGAAGAGGGCTAAAGAGGTGCTCTGCTTGACATGTATGGGCAATCTATTCCAGAGTTTGGAGAGTCTCTGGGTCTAATTACTAATTGTTCCTTTTTAATAAATCTCTTCTTACCCTCCCCACTTTTCCTTCCACATTTTTATTCTGCTGAGGCATATAGCATGTATCTGCCAAAAATTTGTTGGTATTGTTAATCTCTATACATTGTAACTGCATTATTTTTGTTAATTCTGTTAATCATGTTAATTCCTTAAAATTGTATATATACCATTTAATCTGTATAGTACTATTTCCTGCTTTTCTATTTTATATTCTTAACACTTCTTTTCTTTTTTCTTGGCGGTCCCCCCCGGCCTTTGCTGAAAATGGGCTGTTAGCCCTGTAGGACTATCCCAGTAAAAAAGAAAATGCAAATAAATAAATAAATAATAGTACAAGGATACCCAGAAAAAAATTTGCTCCACTGCACACTGAAAGACTGCACTTGCAGAATTTATCCCAAATGGCATTCTCAAGTAGTTGGCAGTGAGGATTTCTTGTCAAGCAAAATTTGCCAAAGTGAACTTGTTGTATCTAAGACATAAAAAACTGTGACATTTGGCATAACAGCAGTGACTTCTTTGACTGTGCACATTGGATCATGAGGTCTTTTAATGCTTTATTCAAATCTCATGGATCAATGCATATTCTGATGTCATCTGAGCTTTTCTTATGAGCTACTACCATGGAAGATACCCACTCAGTGGGTTCGTCAACTGGACAAATCATACCTTGTTGCACCATTTTATCTAGCTCAGCTTTGACTGTTCTGCATAGCTATTGCAACTTTCTGGGCTGGCCTGATAACTGAACTGACATCTGGGTCTAACTTCATGGAGTACACAATTGGAAGCTTGTCTAGCTTGTCTTTGAAAGATCAGCATAGGTAGAAAAATATGTTGGGCGAAATTAGAGTAGTGGTCTTTCAAGCTAATATGATGGACTTCCTTATTAAATGAAAGCAGTCGCATTTTCAAACACTCTGTGCCTTAATAATGACTGGATGTGCCTCTTGACCACATAAAATAATGTCACAACTTCTCCCAGCAGAGTAACATGAAAGTACTACTGAGCCTTCAGTTTGAATTTCTTCATCACCATAAGCAAGCTTTTCACCATTACATACACTAGCAAATGTTTCTGCTGACATAACATTGCACTTGGAACCTGTGTCAACTTTGAGCTCTTTGGGTTTTCCATTTATCCAAAAAGTACAAAATATGCCATTCTTTGCCCATAAATCTACTGCATTGACTGTTTCATTAAGCACTGACACACCATCAACATAAAAATTGCGTGTTTCATTAAGCACTGACACACCATCAACATAAAAATTGCGTGACATATGGTCACAGCTTTCTAATTGATCAATTTGTTTCTTGAAATGTTCCCTTTTAATAAAATAATGTGTGCCTTTTGAATTACAAAACCTCTTGACATGATTCCACTTATTGCATTTGTGGCATTGCTGACCAAAAACTAAACATCTTTTCCCTTTTAGAGTCGTGATTTCCACCACAATTATGACAGTTGGCAATGAAAATAGGTTGGGGTCCATGCTTTGATTTTGCTGACTCACTCTTGTGCTTCACTGAGACTTGCAAACTCTGGAATTTGCTGGAAAGCTCTGAGGTTTACCAGTCAGTACTGCAGGGGCTATAGTTGCCATGTGCTTGGGCCTGTTTCTTTTAACCACATGCTGCATACTATCAACATAAGCTCTAGAAGTTACTGGAAGCATGCATTTCTCATTTGTAAGCATATCTGTGTGCTTTTCTGTGAGCTTGTATATCTGACAGATCTCAATGGCCTTATTCAAAGTTAAATCACTGCCACAAAGTAAAATCTTTCTCATAGCACCATCCTTAATACCACATACGTCTGTCTTTTATCAAGTCATCCTTTAAATCACCAGATCTGCATATTTTAGCCTTATTTCACAAATCAGTTATATATTCTGCAAAAGTTTCATCAGGCGTTTGACCCCTTGTGTAAAATAAGTGCCTTTACATTGTAATGTTTGTCTGGAGGTTACACATTTCTCTAAATTTACATTTTAAGCATTCAGGGTCTTCCCTTGACTCAGCTGGTACAACAGTATGATGGTTTTCTCCCCTCTCCTGCAAAGATAGCAGCTGCATACACAAATGAATGGCTTCTGACCCAGCTAAATTAAGTAGAATAAATGCCTTTGTATGGTCATCTTTATCAGAAAATGCAGCCTGCATGAAAATTTCATACTCTTGCTCAAACACTCTCCAGTTCTCTGCAATACTATTGTCAAACACAAGTGGACTGGGTTTTCAAAATCCGTCTGCCATGCCAACAAAGTATGCACAAACACAATGAAAATATGGCCCTTGTAATTATGTACAAAAAAGCTGTGCTGTGAAAGAGCTCATAATAACATTCAGATGCACAATAAACTCTTCAAAATACTATACTTGCGAAATATGCTCTGAAATGGCTGTCTTGCAAAATAACTTTACTGTAATACTGCACAAACATTTGAACACTTTATACACTTCTGATAATTTGGATATCTTTAATTAATGCAAGAAATACATGCTTAGCAAAAATGTGTTCATTCCCTTTTATTTTATATGTTTTATGAAATTCTGACTTTATTTCAAACATTAACCACAGTAATTTGAATATTTTTATCAATATCAGACATTTTGGTTTATTTAAATATCATTTAGAATGTTCTGTATGCTTTGTTTCATATTTTGTGAATAACAACTTATTTGAGCAAGTTTTAACACCTGAAATTCATTTCTGACCTGTTTTGCAAATTATACGTGCAGTAGGGATGATCCACTTCTATATATTCCTCCAATACCAACAGGATGCCTCCCTGACTCAAATCAGAGAAACTGGAACTTTTTCTGGCAACAAGTAATTTTAGCCATGCCTCTTCTGACACCATGTCCTTTTAGACTTGCCACTTCTGATACCATGTTGCTCATCCCTCTCTAACATAGATGACGAACAGGTGGGGTAGTTTGTTTAGATGCTTTATTACATAAAAACACATCAGGATGGATAGCAGCATCATAAAATATAAACAAACTGATTAACAGACAGACCTTACAGACATACATGCTTACATCTCAACAGCTTACTACAAAATGGCAGTCAGGCTCGCATGTGCTCAGTATTTATACACTTGTGCAAGCTCTTAGATAGTTTCTTAAAGATATATACACACACACATTGATCTACAAATCCAACTTGGACCTAACTTGGCTACTTCTTCCTGATCATAGGATCCAACTCTCAAGCTCCTCCCTTTACCCATAATGCCCCACCAACCTAACATACCTAAAATAAAGTTTACTGCTCTTAGTAAACAATGGATAATGCCTTAAGATAAACTAAAAAGGGTATAGATTCAAGTAATAGAACTGAGACTTAAACAAGGAATCACAGTTCCCAAAAATATAAACCCTTAGGTCTCACCAGAAATAAAGGGAAGGGGTTGAAGAGGGTGAGAAGTTGTGGAAGAATGAAAATGGACAACACAGTTGTAACATTAATGAGTACATAACTTATTTATCTGATGATGTCATTTTCATTCATTCCCCAACTGATGGAGCAGAGCTCCCAGCTAGATGAACCTTGGGTGGCCCTCATGGAAAGATATTTCAGAGTACTGCAGAGCCAAAAACAGCTCTTTTTCTAAAAATCAAATCCAATATGTAATGAGCAATAACTGTATGAGCAATGGACTGAGTGGCAGCTGCACAAACATCATCTATGGATGCTCTTTACCAAAAAGCTGAGGATACAGCCATAGATCTTGCGGAATGAGCTCTAGGGGGTTTAGTCAATAAGAGCCCTCTTTTACTGTAGACAAACAATATACAATCAGTTAACCATTTAGCCACAGCAACTTTAGAAGCTGACATGTCGCTCTTTTAGGTGAAAAGGATACAAACAACTGGTCAGTCTTACGGAAATCTTGAGTCCTATGGACATAAAAGATAAGTTGTCTAAGCACATCCAAAAGATGGAACATGTTCATTCCCTTATTTGAGAAACCTGAAAAGAAAACTGGTAGGTTATTGAGTAAGTTGATATTAGACTCCAAATCTACTTTAGGCAAAAAAGACAGGTTGGTCCACAAGGAAACTCTACCTTTGTGGAAAACCAGGTAAAAAGGCTTGGAGAAGACAGCCTGGAGTTTGGATACTCATCTAGTTGATGTAATAGCAACCTGAAATGAGAAGTTATGTACCTACCATAACGTTCCATGTTAGTTGTCTTCTTCTCTCCTTCTTTCTTGCTGGATGGGTTTGGAGCCGATCCTCGACTCCGACTCGGCCAATACTAAAGCTCGAGAGCTATTTTTACCAGCTCGAGGCTCCCTTATATCCCACAATGCTAGGCGGTAACTACTCAGATCTCGTTTGATAGCTAAAACCATAGCAGCTCTGGTCCCCAAGGGATGGAGAGAGAAAGACCACCTCTATATAAACTTACATCTAAAGTTACCAAAAAAGGGACAATAGAGGTGGCTGAAAAATGTGGGAAGGAAGATCCCAAAGGATCCTTTCGGTCTGTCCAGGCTAGGGGGACGAAGGGTGGAATGCAAGAAAGAAGGCGAGAAGAAGACAACTAACATGGAACGTTATGGTAGGTACATAACTTCTCAATGTTAAGTTGTCAATCTCGCCTTCATTCTTGCTGGATGGGACCGCGTCTCTAGCACCTTTAACCTGGGTGGCTCATCGGAACAGACTTTTGAGGATGGTGGAACCAAAGTTAGCCCAGTTTCTGGAGGCCATATCCAATTTGTAATGTGAGATAAAGGTATGAGGAGAAGCCCATGTGGCTGCTGCACAAATGGAATCTATTGGCAGTCTAGCCTGAAAAGCTACCGATGTAGCTAACACCCTGGTTGAATGAGCTCTAGGTCTTGATGGCAGCTTTTGACTTCTGAGTTCATAGATGAAAGTAATTATAGAGGCCAGCCATCTAGATAGGGACACTTTAGAAACTGGAAGGCCCATTTTCCCTTCCGCATAAGATAGGAAGAGCTGATTAGATTTCCTAAACTGTTTTGTTCTGTCTAAATAAAAACGAAGCTGGTGATGAACATCCAGAAAGTGTAACTTTTGTTCTGCCCTGTTGGAATAATCAGGGAAGAAAACTGAAATATCGATAGTCTGGTTTAGATTTGCCTCAGAAGAAACTTTGGGTAAAAAGGAAGGGTTAGTCCTGAGGAACACTCTGTCTTTATGGAAAACTAAATACGGAGGATGAATGCAAAGCGCATGAAGTTCAGATATCCTTCTAGCTGATGTTATGGCTACTAGAAAAAGGGTTTTCCATGAGAGCAACTTCAGAGAGCAGGAAGCCGCAGGTTCAAAGGGGGGAAGAATCAAGGAAGCCAGGACTAAATTTAAGTCCCACTGAGGTGGGGGGTCTCTGATTGGGGGCTTGAGCAAAAAGATACCTTTGAGAAAGGCTTTGCAAAGTTTATGGGACATAATTTTGGAGTCCAAAAGGCCTACGTGAAAGTTAGATATGGCCGCCAATTGTACTCTGATAGTAGACAAAGAAGAGCCTGAGTGAAAAAGCTCTGCCAGGAAGTCTAGAATAGACTGGATAGGCGCAGTGAAAGGGTCTATGTTTTTAGTTGCTGCCCAGAAGGAAAAACGTTTCCACTTGCTATTGTAAATCCTTCTGGTAGAAGACTTGTGGGAAGCTATAAGGATGTTACGGACTGAATGGGAAATTAGAGGAAGCCTGGCTAGGGTAGGAAGCAGAGCAACCAAGCTGTGAGGTTGAGGGAGTGGTGCAGCTGACCCGACTGATGGGTCAAACGATCTGGCACCGGGTCCAGATGCCAAGGCTGTTCCAAGAGGTTAACGATGCAGGAACGGAAACCATATCTGTCGAGGCCAGTACTGAGCAATGAGGATCAAAGTGACTCTCAAGGCGGTAGCTTTCTGAATTAATTAAGTGATCAGTGGAAAGGGGGGGAAGGCATACAGAAGTCCCTGGGGCCAATCGTGGACTAGAGCGTCTCTGGTGGGTTGACCTGGTAGAGGGAAGAGGGTGAAGAAATCGGGACACTTGCTGTTTTGGGGTGTTGCAAAAAGATCGCAGCAAGGTCGACCCCATCACTGAAAGATTTCTTCCAGCACTGATTGTTTGAGAGACCACTCGTGTGGCATGAGTATGGTCCTGCTTAACTTGTCCGCTATCACGTTGGACTTCCCGGGGATGTGCTTGCTGTCAGAAATCGCTGAGAAGAGATCGCCCACTGCCAAAGTCTGAGTGCCTCTCGACATAACGGATAGGACTTGGTTCCGCCCTGTTTGTTGACGTACCACACTACAGACATATTGTCTGTCTGAACTGCAACAGTCCCGGTGGGAAGAGAGTCCTGAAGGGCCTGCAATGCTCAAAGTACTGCTCTCATCTCCAAGACATTTATGTGCAAGTGGCATTCGTAAGGTTGCCACGTGCCCTGGACCATCCTGCCCTGATAATGCCCCCCCACCTGATCAGGGAGGTGTCCGTCGTCACTGTGGCGACCGGGGGGGAAGGAACTAGGGATCTGCCCTGAAGAATTTGAGGTGAGAACATCCACCAAGAAAGATGATTCTTGCACGACTGGGTCAGCAAAATGCTGTGAGATATTGGGAGCTGTTGGTAGGACCATTGAGAAAACAGCATCCACTGAAGGATCCGCATATGAAAATGGACTAGGGGAAGGAGTGTAATGGCAGCCGCCATGAGACCTAATACCTTCAAGACAACCCTGGCTTGGATTTTGTTGCACTGAAGAAGAATGTGAACATGTCTGCGGATATCTGATACCCTTTTCTCTGTTAGCTTTGCAGAAAGATGAATTGTGTCTAATGTGGCGCCTATGAAGGTAATAGACTGACAAGGCGACAAGACAGATTTTTCGAAATTTATGGAAATGCCTAGAGCTTTGCAAGTATGAATGGTGCAGTATCTGGATAGGAGAAGTTGATGCCTGGTGGTGGCAGTAAGGAGCCAGTCATCTAGATATGGAAACACCTGGAATCCTTGTTGTCTTAGGTGAGCCGTGACCACTGCCATGCATTTGATGAACACTCGGGGGGCTGTAGTGAGACCAAAGGGCAGGGCTCTGAACTGGTAGTGACTGGCTCCCAGCCGGAAGTGGAGGAACCTTCTGGAGCGTCTGTGCATCTTGATATGATAGTACGCATCCTGAAGGTCTATTGAGCACATCCAATTGTCCTGACCCAAGAAGGGTAGAATGGACTGTAGCATGACCATCCAGAATTTCGTTTTTCTTACGGACTTGTTTAGTCTGCTGAGATCCAATATTGGTCTCCAGTCCCCTGTCTGTTTTGGTACCAAAAAGAATTTGGAGTAGATTCCGGATCCTTGCTGGTCTGCCGGGACTGGCTGGATAGCTCTTTCTGACAGCAGCTTTGATATTTCTAGTGCTGCCCGTTCCCTTAGGCTGGGTGGAATGTCTGAAAGGGCCCCTTTTGGTTGATATGGGTTGTGGACAAACGGAATTTTGTAACCCTCGGATATAATCGACCGTACCCATCTGTCTTGAGTGAAAGAAAGCCAGGCTTCTGGGTACAGTAATAATCTTCCCCCGACTGCGAAGGCAGACAATCGGGCAGCTCCTCAGGGATGCTGAAAGAGTTTGTCAGAAAGAGTCTCTCTGCTATCCTGATTTTGCGGACCCCCTCTGCCTCTAGGGTGGCATCTATTGTTGTTCCCCCCTCTGCCTCTAGAGGGGAACTGACCTCATGCATCAGGCGAGACTCCCTGTGGTTTGCAGAACCACATCTTTCCCCCCATCTGACCCATGGGATATGGTCTGGATGGGGTGGAAAAACGGACTCCCATGGCAGAGAGAGTCTTGCCTTCCTGCTCGCACCTGGTCAAAGTATCCTTCATCTGAGGTCCAAACAAAGCTGGAACGTCAAAGGGAGAATTGGTGAAGGATGCCTTGAAAGGGTCTGCAAAGTTGCAAAGCCGCATCCAGGCATGACGTCGTAAAGCTACGCCTGTACCTGCGGCCCTACTCGCCCCATCAGCCATATAGGAGATAAGCTGCATGGAGGTGTTGACGATCGAATTTAGGGTTGCCAACTGGGAGTTCATTTTGTCTCGAAACCCCTCAGCTGTTGGATCCTGTATAGCATCACCCATTTCTGTGAGCAAGTCTCTCTGAAGACGGGTGAAGTGGCACAAATAGTTCAGCGACTGCATAGCAAAGGTCGCTGAGGAAAACATCCGCTTACCATACCTATCCATAGTCCTAGATTCCTTATTAGGAGGATGGACAGGTACTGAAGGATCACCTAATTCCTTCTTAGTGACTGCGGCCACCACCATGGCATCAACAGGGACGCCCTTAGATAAGAATTGTTTTTCCATAGGAGCTGTGATGAATTTAGACGGCCTCCGTGGGGTAGGCTCCACCGTATCAGGGGCCGTCCACACCTTCCTTGCCACCACTTCCATGAGGGGGTCAAAGGGAGGAGACATCCAGGAGGTGGAAGGGCGAGAACCAAATGCCTCAAGGTAAACCGACTCGTCCTCGGAAGGGTTGAGGGTGGACCAGTTCCCCCTCTGTTTAAGGATTTCAAGGATGTCAGAAAAAGAGACATCTTCAGAGGGGGACCGTGGGGACCCTTCCGACTCATCCAAGTCGGTATCCGATGTGATAGACTCAGGGGAGTCAATATTCTTCCTCTTGCATTTTTTCTTCTGAGGGGGTTCCCCTGTCAGATCAGGGGAAGCCTCGGAAAAGGAGGATATTCCCAATGGAGAAACCTGAGGCATTGGGTCTCTACGGTCTGGAACGAGAGGGTGGGTAGAGACTATCGCAGGTACTGTAGAGGGAGGAGCTGAGGGAGCTGACCGTGGGGCAGACACAGGGTCTAGCACGCTCCTCATGACCTCGAAGGCGCCCCGATCAGGCCGGGCCGAAGATCCCCGCTCCAAAGAGACAAGGACTCCTCCCGGCACCGAGAGGGACGGCTCCGAGGCCGAAGTCAGGGCTGAACTCACCAGCGCCGAAGCTCCGAGAGGGAGAACGGGGTCGGACAAGGGTCCGATGCCACTCACCCCCTCGGAGCTGACGAGGGAAGCCCGGCACCCAGATCCCTCCAAAGAGGAGATTGGAGCTGACGACGGAGCCAAAAGGTGGGGAATCGGCTCTGACGTGCCGACAGTCATGGCTTCCACAAGCTCCGGCTCCGAACTCATGGGAGTCGGAGGAGGAACCGAAGATGGGATGGGTATAGCCACTGACTGTTGAGTAGGGCTATGCAGCATTTGGGCTAGTGCCTGAGACTTTAAAAGTCTACTAACCACCCTCTCTAAGTCATGGTCGGACAGCCTGGAGGACTGAGAGGAATGGGACCTGTGGCTCCGCTCCGACAGAAGTGGGGATCCCGGAGCCGAGTGAATGGAGCCAAGGGACGGGGACCTTGACCTCTTTCTAGTAGATGGCTCCGATACCACTATCAGAGCTATTTGAGTCTTGGAACCCTCGGCTCCAACTGGAGCCGAGGTAACAGATTGAGTCTTAGAAACATCGTCTCCAGCCGGAGCCGATGTCGAAGCAGTTTTGGTGCCTCTGGTCGAAGGCTCTGAAGCTGGAGCCGACGGCCTGGAAGGCTTCGAAGGCTTCCCCGACAAAGACTGGGTCATAGAGCCTTCAGGCTTTAACAAGCCACGAAGTATTAATTTGTTCCTGCGCTCCTGCAGGACTCTTGGACTGAATGCATGGCAGACAGAACAAGAGTCCTGCAGGTGCAGAGGTCCCAGGCAATATACACAAGAAGTGTGACCATCTGTCAGGGACATTTTCTGACAGCACGAGTCACACTTCTTGAAGCCTGAGACCTTGGTGTCTTTAGACATCTTAAATCAAAGTACAAAACACAGATGCACACACAGATACACCCCTTTAACAAAAAACTAAGTCAATCACACAGACACAAGAAAACACTGACTGGCTAAGGGAAAATAAGGGTTAGGTCCAAAGGCCTAACAAATTAACAGGACAAGGGAGGGAATAAAATGGGATAAAAGGGACCCGGATTAAGCTAAAAGGGATAGTAACGTAGGGGACAACAACAACTACACTATTTGAATAAAAACTTGGGGGTTTTAGAGAAATTTACCAAGTAAATTAAACTAACCTGCAAAGCCGGTAGAAAAAAGCACCTCGCAGCTAAAGCGGCAAACGAGATCTGGGTAGTTACCACCTAGCATTGTGGGATATAGGGGAGCCTCGAGCCGGTAAAAATAGCTCTCGAGCTTTAGTATTGGCCGAGTCGCAGCCGAGGATCGGCTCCGAACCCATCCAGCAAGAATGAAGGCGAGATTGACAACTTAACATTATGGTTTCCCAAGACAAAACTTTAGGTCTGACATGGATGAAGGTTAAAGGGGTCTTGTGTCAGCCTTTGAAGCAGGATATTTAAATCCCAAGTAGGAGTAGTATCCTTTATTGATGGCCTAAGCAAATATTCCTTTGAGAAAGGCTTTGCATAATTTCAAGAAGCTAAGGAAGAATTATTTTCACCTAAATGGAAGTTTGAAATCACAGCCAACTAAACCTTAATAGTAAAAAAGAAGCCCCTTCATTGAAAACTGAAGCTAAAACATAAGTACAGCTGTTATAGGGGCAGAAAAAGGGTCTAAATCTCTCTTAATGGCCCAGAAAGCAAATCTGTTCTATTTACTTTTGTAAATCTTTCTAGTAGAAGCCTTTTAGGAAAATAAAATATGACGAACCAGAGAGGAAAGCTTGAGCTGTCTCACAATCAAAAGAACTGGAGAAAACATGTAATCAGTTTGAGACCTGTTATTTCTTGATGAGTCATCCCAGTCGGATGAGACAGGAGGTCTGGATTGAGGTCCAGTGACCATAGCGGATGTAGAAGATGAGGCCAGAGAAAACAAAAACAAATCTGACAGGGCCAAAAGGATGCAATGAGGATAAATGTGCTCTTCAACTGATATGCTTTCTGTAGAAATTTGGAGATTAGAGGTAATGGAAGTAAGCACAGAGGAGACTAGAAGGCCAATCATGGACCACAGCATCTCTCGGTGACTCCCCCTTTGGCGGGATCAGGGTGAAGAACCTGCTACACTTGTTGAGGGGAGAATCGAAAAAGTTGCAGCATAGCTGCCTCCATCAATGGAAAATTCTCCACCTTTTTGAAATTGAAAGACCATTCACAGGGCATCAGAATGGACCTGCTTAAGTTATCTGCAATCATGTTGGCTTTCCCTGATATGAGTGTTGTTATGAGAAAATGGCCAGAAGAGAATGAGAAGTTATGTACTTACCATAATGTTCCATGTTAGTTGTCTTCTTCTCGCCTTCTTTCTTGCTGGATGGGGTTCGGAGCCGAACTTCGGCTCCGACTCAGCCTATTACTAAAGCTCGAGAGCTATTTTCACCGGCTCGAGGCTATACCATGTCCCATAATGCCAGGCGTCATATACCCAGATCTCGTTTGATAGCTATCACTATGGACATACATGTCCCACCACAAGAAAAGAGTAAAACTATCAACTATAGTTAAAAATGAGCTCTTCTACGTATATCTCTTACAAGGGCTACCAAAAGGGGAGCAAGAGAGCTAGCTGAGAAGATAACTCTGGAAACAAGAGATATCTCACAAGATACTCTAGGTCTTTCCAGGCAAGGGGGATGGAGGGTGGGACACAAGAAAGAAGGCAAGAAGAAGACAACTAACATGGAACATTATGGTAAGTACATAACTTCTCAATGTTAAGTTGTCAATCTCGCCTTCATTCTTGCTGGATGGGACAACGTCCCTAGCACCTTAGTCCTAGGTGGCTCAATGGAACAGACTCTTGAGTACAGTAGAACCAAAATCAGCCCGACTTCTGGAGGCAATGTCCAGTTTGTAATGAGAAAAGAAAGTATGCGGGGAGGCCCATGTGACCGCTGCACAAATAGAATCCATGGGTAACCTTGCTTGAAAAGCTACTGAGGAAGCTAATGCTCTAGTTGAATGGGCTCTAGGCTTGGCAGGGGGCTCCTTATGCCTCAATTGATAAATTAACATGATAAGAGAGGTCAACCATCTAGACAAGGTTACTTTAGAAACTGGAAGGCCTTGCTTTCCTTCCGCATAAGACAGGAAGAGCTATTCTGATTTTCTCAACTGTTTTGTTCTATCAAGATAGAAGCATAGTTGATGGTAGACGTCTAAACAATGTAGTCTTCTCTCAGTATAATTTGGGAAGAAGACTGGGAGATCAATAGTCTGATTAAGATTTTTTTCAGAGAGTACCTTAGGTAAAAAGGAAGGATTAGTCCTAAGAGACATTCTATCTTTGTGAAAAACAAGATAAGGGGGGGGCGCACAGTGAGAGTTTGTAGTTCCGAAATCCTTCTCACTGAGGTAATAGCTACCAAGAAAAGTGTTTTCCACGAGAGCAGTTTTAACGAGCAGGAAGCAGCTGGCTCAAAGAGAGGCAGAATTAAAGAAGACAGTACCAAATTTAAATCCCACAGTGGAGGAGGGTCTTTAACCGGGGGCCTAAGTAATAGGGTTCCTTTCAGAAAGGCTTTGCAAAGCTTGTGGGACATAATACTGGTCTCTGACAAGCCAATGTGGAAATCTGCAATAGCCACCAACTGGACCCTGATAGTGGCTGAAGAAGAGCCCATTTGGAAAAGTTCCACCAGAAACTCTAGAACTGTTTGGACAGGAGCTGTGAAAGGGTCCACTTGATTTTTCCTTGCCCAAATAGAGAAACGCTTCCATTTACTAGCATACGTCCTTCTGGTGTTAGACTTGTGAGAGGCAAGGATGATATCACGTACTTACTGAGAAATTGAGGGAAGCCTGGCTAGGGTTGGAAGTGGAGCAACCAAACTGTGAGGTTGAGAGATGGAAGGGATTGGTGCAGCCCGCCCGACTGATGGGTCAGAAGGTCTGGCACTGGGTCCAGATGCCAGGGCTACTCTAGTAGATGACATTGCAGGAACGGAAACCAAACTTGTCGGGGCCAGTAAGGGGCAATGAGGATCATCCTGGATCTCACGGCAGTTGCTTTCTGGACTAACTGAGTAATTAAGGGAAAAGGGGAGAAAGCATATAGAAGACCCCGGGGCCAATCGTGGACTAGAGCGTCCCTGAGAGGGAGACCCGAAAGAGGAAAGATGGTGAAGAAATCCTGACACTTGCTGTTTTGAGGGGTTGCGAAAAGGTTGCAGCAAGGCTGACCCCACCTTCTGAATATTTGTTCCGCTACTAGCTGGTTGAGAGACCACTTGTAGGGCATGAGAATGGCCCTGCTCAGTCTGTCTGCTATGACTTTGGACTTCCCTGGAATATGCATTGCTACCAGAAACCGTTGAGAAGAGATTGCCCACTGCCAAAGTCTGAGCACTTCCCGACATAGGGGGTAGGACCTGGTTCCGCCCTGTTTGTTGATGTACCACACTACAGACATATTGTCTGTCTGAATTGCAATCGTCCTGGTGGGTAGAGAGTTATGAAGGGCCTGCAACACCAAAAGTACCGCTCTCATCTCCAGGACATTTATGTGCAGGTGGCACTCGAAGGGTTGCCATGTGCCCTGGACTGTCCTGCCCTGAAAAAGCCCCACCCCACCCGATCAGGGAGGCATCCATTGTCATGGTGGCAACCGGAGGGGGGAGAATAACAGGTCTGCCCAGGCACACCTGAGGCGAGACCATCCACCACGAGAGGTGTCTCTTGCATGACTGAGTGATGAGAATGTTGTGAGACATGGGAAGCTGCTGAAAGGACCATTGGGAAAAAAGCATCCACTGCAGTAGCCGCATATGAAAACAAGCTGGGGGAGCAAGGTGATTGTTGCTGCCATTAGACCAAGCGTTTTCAGTACAAATCGGGCTTGGACCCTGTCCTCCTGTAGAAGGATTTGAACATGGCTGCGAATGTCTGAAACTCTTTGTGTAGGTAGTTTTGCTGACAACTCCATCATGTTTAACACGGCGCCTATGAAGGTAATATGCTGACAGGGCAACAAGGCAGACTTTTCAAAGTTTATAGAGATGCCTAGCGCTTTGCACGTTGGCACAGCGTAATCCCTGGCTTGAAGTAGCTGGTGCCTGGTGGTGGCAGTAAGGAGCCAGTCATCCAAATATGGAAACACCTGTAATCCTCATCATCTCAGGTGAGCCGCAACCACTGCCATGCATTTGGTAAACTCCATGGGGGCTGTGGTGAGGCCAAAGGGCAGGGCTCTGAACTGGTAGTGACTGGCTCCCAGCCGGAAGCGGAGAAACCTTCTGGAGCACCTGTTCATTTTGATATGGTAGTACGCATCCTGAAGATCTATAGAGGACATCCAATTGTCCTGACCCAGAAAGGGTAGAATGGACTGTAGCGTGACCATCCGGAACTTTGTTCTTTGAACAGACTTGTTCAGCCTGCTGAGATCCAAAATAGGTCTCCAGTCCCCCATCTTTTTTGGTACCAAAAAGAATTTGGAGTAGATACCGGATCCTTGTTGGTCTGCTGGGATTGGCTGGATGGCCCTTTTTGACAGCAGCTTTGAAATTTCTGACGCTGCTTGATCTCTCAGACCGGGTGGAACATCTGGAAGAGGCCCTTTTGGTTGTTGCGGGGTGTGGATAAAGGGGATTCTGTCACCCTTGGATATGATCGACCGTACCCATCTGTCTTGCGTAAGGGAATGCCAGGCTTTTGGGTACAGTGAAAGTCTTCCCCCGACTGCCTCCGAAGGCAGACAGTTGGGCAGCTCCTCAGGGGTGCTGGAAGGGTTTGTCAGAGAAAGATTCTCTGCTACCCTGATTTTGCGCCCCCCCCTGCCCCTAGGGCAGCGTCTGTTATTGTTCCCTACTCTGCCTCAGGAGGGGAGCTCACCATGTGCGTCAGGCAGTACTCCCTGGGGTTTACGGAACCACATCTTTCCACCCTTTTGACCCTTAGGGTATGGTCTAGAAGGGGCGGAAAAATGGACTCCCATGGCAGAGAGACTCTTGCCTTCCTGCTCACACCTGGTCAATGTATCCTTCACTTGAGGTCCAAACAGGGTAGAACCATCGAAGGGGGTGTTAGTGAGGGATGCCTTGAAGGGGTCAACAAAGTTGCAAAGCCGCATCCAGGCGTGTCTCCTTAGAGCAACGCCCGTGCCTGCGGCCCTACTCGCTCCATCGGCTGCATAAGAAATGAGCTTCATGGAGAAGTTGACAATAGAGTTCAGGGTCCCCAGCTGGGAGTTGATCTTTTCCTGAGACCCCACAGCTGTTGGGTCCTGTAAGGTATCACCCAGTTCTTTAAAGAGGTCTCTCTGAAGATGGGTGAAATGGCACAAGTAATTCAGCGACCGCATGGCAAAAGTTGCTGAAGAAAACATCCGCTTGCCGTACCTATCCATAGTCCTAGATTTCTTATTAGGAGGATGGACAGGTACTGAAGGGTCAGCCAACTCCTTCTTAGTGGCTGCCGCCACCACCATGGCATCAACGGGGACGCCCTTAGAGAAAAACTGCTTGTCTGCCAGGGCTGTAATAAATTTCTTAGGCCTCCGGGGAGTTGGTTCCATAGTATCCAGAGCTATCCACACCTTCCTAGCCACCACCTCCATGAGTGGGTCGAAAGGCAGGGACACCCAGGAGGTGGAAGGGCAAGAACCAAACACATCCAGGTACACCGACTCTTCCTCGGAAGGGTTGAGGGCGGACCAGTTCCCCCTCTGTTTAAGGATCTCTAGGATGTCAGAAAAGGAGACATCCTCAGAGGGGGACCTTGGGGACCCTTCCGAATCATCCAGGTCGGTGTCAGATGTCACTGACTCAGGGGAGTCGACATGCTTCCTCTCGCATGTCCTCTTCCAAGGGGGCTCCTCTGCAGGATCAGGGGAGGCCTCAGAAGAGGAGGAAACGCCCAATGGAGTGGTCTGGAGCATCGGTTCTCCACGCTTGGCTTTGGGAGGGTAGGCAGGGGCCAAAGCAGGCACCGTGGAGGGAGGGGCCAATGAGGTCGACTGTGGCACCGATATGGGAGCCAGTACGCTCCTCATGACCTCAAAGGTGCCCCTGTCAGGCAGGGAATAGGGACCCAGCTCCAAGGAGATGAGAGCTACTCCCAGCACTGAGAGGGACGGCTCCGAGGCCGATGTCGGGGCCGAACTCACCTGTGCCGAGGCTCTGAGAGGGAGAACGGGGTCGGACAAAGGTCCGATGCCACACGCCCCCTCGGAGCAGACAAGGGAGTCTCGACGCCCGGATCCCTCCAAGGATGGAGCCAATGAAGGGATCGGAGCAATCGAAGGAACCGATCACGGAGGGATCGGTTCCGACGCCCCAACGGTACTAACCTCGACGACCTCCGGCTCCGAACTCAACAAAGTAGTCAGAGGAGGAACTTGAGCTGGCGTTGGGGTAGCCCCTGTCTGTTGAAACAGGCTATTCAATAACTGGGCCAGCACCTGCGACTTTAAAAGCCTGCTGACTACCCTCTCGAGGTTATGGTCCGAGAGCCTGGAAGACCTGGAGGAGTGAGACCTATGGCTCCGCTCCGACAGCAAGGGAGACTTCGGAGCCGATCTAACCGACTCCAGTAAAGGAGACCTGGAGTGTTTTCGGCTTGGGGATGGCTCCGACACCAAAGTCGGTGCCAACTGCGGCCTCGATGAATCGGTTCCGGCTGGAACCGACGAGGCAGAAAGAGGACCGCTCGGTGACGGCTCCGAACATGGAGCCGACGATTTGGCGGGTTTTGAAGGTTTTCCAGATATAGGCTTGGGCGGAGAACCTTCAGGCTTTAATAAGCCTCTGAGAATGAGCTTATTTCTGCATTCCTGCAGGACTCTGGGGCTAAAAGCGTGACAGATGGAACAAGAGTCCTGCAGGTGCAGGGGGCCCAAACAGTACATACAAGAAGTGTGACCATCTGTCAGAGTCATCTTCTGACAGCACGAGTCACACTTCTTGAATCCTGATACCTTGGTATCTTTGGACATGATACCACAGGGTCGAGACAAAGAAACTACACAAGAACACTAACACACTCAACAAAAAATTTAAGTTAAGCTAACTAGTAAAAAGAAGACAGAAATTCCACACATACACACACACAACACACACACACACACACACACACACACACACACACACACACACACACACACACACACACACTAAGGGGAAAACTGTACTAACTACTGAAGGGAAGGCTAGGCCCGTCCACCTTAAGGGTGGAAAAAAGATAGGGAAAACTACAGAAAAAAGGGTAGGGAAACTAGTCGCTACACTCTAAATAGTAATTAAATAAACTAAATAGAAAAAATATCAGGAGAAACTAACTGTATATACAAAATATTTAAATATGACCTGGAGTCGGAGAAAATGCAACCTCGTAGCTGAAGCGGCAAACGAGATCTGGGTATATGACGCCTGGCATTATGGGACATGGTATAGCCTCGAGCTGGTGAAAATAGCTCTTGAGCTTTAGTAATAGGCCGAGTCGGAGCCGAGGTTCGGCTCTAAACCCCATCCAGCAAGAATGAAGGCGAGATTGACAACTTAACATCACCCATTACCACACTCTCACTGCTTCTCAACATAGCAGGTAAGACATGGTTCCTTCCTGTTTGTCGATGAACCATACTACAGACATATAGTCTGTTTGAATAGCAATCGTCTCAGTGGGGAGAGCATCTTGAAAGGCCTGCAAGGCTAGGTGGACTGCTCTCATTTCCAGGACATTAATATGCATCTTGGCCTCTTCTGGGGACCATGTACCTTGGACTGTTATTCCCAAGTAGTGCCTCTCCCCAGTTGGGAGGTGTCCATGGTCACCATGGCCATGGGCAGAGGATGAACAAAAGGACAGTCTTCAGAAACATCATCTAAGTGAAGGCACCAGAGAAGATATCTTTTGCAAGATTGTGCAATCTTGACTGGGGCGAACAGAGGTTGCTGAAGAATAGACCATTAAACTGATAGAGTCCATTGTAGAATCTACATGTAAAACCTGGTTAAAGGAACTAGGGTGATTGCTGCAGCCATGAATCCCAAGGCCTGTAAGATTAGTCATGCTGGGAAAGAAGTATGTGAGATCACTTTCTTGACCTGGGATCTGAATGTCTGAATTCCTGTTAGAGGAACAGAGGTTATCTGAGTGACTGTGTCTAGATGAGCACCTATGAACTCCAGACTCTACACAGGTGTGAGTTATGATTTGCTGTAATTGACTGTGATGCCTAGGTGAATACAGAACTGGAACAAGTTGCTCCTTGCCTGTAGAAGTAGATGCCTGGATGGGGCAGTTAGGAGACAGTTGTCCAGGTACAGAAACACTCTGAATCCCAGCAGTCTCAGGTGAGCTGCTACCACTGCCATACATTTGGTGAACACCATAGGGGCTGTGGTGAGGCTAAAGGACAGTGCTGTGGAATGGTAATGACTGGCTTTCACACAGAAGTGCAGATATCTTCCAGAGTGCCCGTTCATTCTGATGTGACAGTATGCACCCTGAAGATCTAATCATCCTTTAGTAGTAGGGGAAAATGGACTGATCATCTGAAACTTTGAATATTTTTTGTATTGGTTTAGTTTGCTGAGATCTATAATGGGTCTCATGTCCCTGTCTTTTTTTTGGCACTAAAAAGAATCTTGAGTAGGTTCCAGATCCTATCTGGTCTGGAGGGACCGTCTTTTTCTGAGCAGCTTTTCTATATCTAATGCTATTCTCTCCATCTAATTGGGTGGAACACTGGGGATTCTTTTAAAGCTTGCAGGGGGAATTTGGGAAAATGGTATGATATAACCTCTGGATACAATTCCCTGCACCCAGGAATCCTTTGTAATGGCTGCCAAGGTGTTTTATGTCTGAGGAAAACACCCCCAATTGCCTCCAGATGGCAACAGTCATTAAAGCTTTCAGGAGTGCTGGTAGGGTTTTCTGAGAAGGAATCCCTGAAACCCTAAATCTGTTGGCCACCTCTGCTGTGGGGTTCTTCTACAGAGCATTTCTTTTACTTTTGGGACAAATAGGAAAGATTCATCAAATGGAGCATTGATGAATGAAGACTTGAAGGGCTTTGCAAGGTCACAATGGTGCATCCAGGCATATCTCCTAATGGCTAAGCCCAAACTGGCTGACTGGGAGGTAACCTCTGCAGCATGGGATATTGACCTCATGGACACATTAGCTATAGACTGAAGGGTAGCCAGTTGTGAAGAAACCCTATTTTGATCCTCAAAAGACATGGATGCAGAAAGAGATTTGCAGAGCTCTTCAGTCAAATCTCTTTGCAATGTCGTTAAATGTGCCAAGTAATTCAACAACATCAGAGCAAAGGTCACTGAAGCATAAATGTACTTATTGAATCTGTTCAGGGCCCTAGGTTCTGTGTTAGGGGAATGGACAGAAGAGCTCTGTTTTGAAAGCTCTTCCTCAGTGGCTGCCACAACCATGGCATTAAGTTGGACCCTCTTGCTCCAGTGTGTTCTATCCTTTTGGTAGCTATAAAATTATCTGGGCATTTAGGGTTGGGCTCTGCAGAATCCAGTTCCTTCCATGTCTGGTGTGAGATGAGGTCTATAAGTTCATCAGCTATGGGAGGGGAGGGTCACCCAAGACATAGCTGGTCCAGATCCAAAAGCCTCCAGGAACATCAACTTCTCTTGGGATGGGGTGTCACAAGGCCAGCCACCTTTTTGCTTTAGAAGTTCAAGAATGTCTCCAAAGGAGACATCTTCTGGTGGAGATCTGGGGGGCCCTTCTCCTTCTTTGAAATTGGTGTCTTCAGTGAGAGATTCCTGAGGGGATTCCAAGTGTCTCCTTTTACACATTTTCTTCTGAGGGACTTCATCAATGGAATGGTCTGGTGTGGTATCAGAAGCGACAGGGGAGTCCTGAGGGAGTGACTTGAGACTTGAATGGGCTGGCTGTACCAGTATAATAGAAAAATGAGGCTCAGAGCAAAGACCCAAAGGTGATAAGAGATATATGATCGGGAGGGGTGTAGGGATGTCCTTTCTCTAGGTAAAGTGAAAGCCAGCTCCACAATCTCAAAGTCAGAGTGCTTAGGGGAACCAAAGCTGCAAGTATTGGAGCTGACATTTCTTGCACCACCAACCTCTGAATCCCTCAAGGCCCTTCACCCAAGGATGAAGTCAGACCCAAGCTGTCCAGTGCCAAAGCTCTGAGGGGCAGGGATGGCACCAACAACTTCAAAGCTGAGTCCGGTCCCAGAAATCGGTGTTGACATTTCAGCTCAGAGAATCTACCTGCTCCAAAAGGCTCGTTGCTGGACAACTCAGGGAAGCAGCCACTGTTGAAGTTCAAGTTGTCTTCAGATCCAATGAGGACACCTCCTGGGCTCTCAGACCAAGGGCTCCAAACCCAGAAGCCACATCAGAGAAGGAGAAACTAAAGGAGGACTTTTTAAAGGCAGGCTCATGGATCTGATGGAAGCCAAATCCGGAATTCTGAGCTCTGAGGAATTTCCTCATCATCTTATCCAGTTCAGCCTTGGACAAACTCCTGGAAGATCTGAGTGAGGAGCTAGAAGAGTGTGGCCTTTAATGTTTACATGGAGACTTCTGCAAAAATGGGGAAGGAAGCTGATAAAGTATCAGATTCTCTCCAAAAAGTAGTGTATAACAGATGCTGCAATTTATTTTTATTTGTTCAACAGATACTGCAATTTATTTTTATTTGTACAACAGATACTGCAATTTATTTTCATTTGTCCAACTGATACTGCAATTTATTTTTAAAAGTATCAGATTCAGTGGATGAGTTGACCAGATCTGAGGCAATTTGTTTTATGAGGTGGTAGGATCCGTAGTTGTTGGATCCAATTTCTTTGACATTTTTTGTGGTGCCTCTAAGGATGAAGCCAAAGACATTGTGGGATCCAGTGACCTCTTCCTGGAATCTTTGTCTGGGAGTTGACTTGGGCTCCCCTTTGTCTGATTTCTTGGATGGGGTTTGAGCCCCATTTAGAAGAGAGGAAGACAACCCTTCAAATCTAGCTAGTTCCGTCTATCAGTGGTGCCTTGGCATTGAAGCAGACACAAACAGAACATACTGAATCTAAATGGGTAGCACCCAAGCAATAGATGCATTCCCTGTGGGCATCTGAATTAGTCATTTTGTGCCCACAGGAGATGCATTTCTTGAAACCAGTTGGTTTGTCTGCCATCTTGGAGTGCTAGTCCTAAAGGGAAAGGCTCAGAAAGGAAATTATTTACTAGTATGCATTACTATTTTTTTGAACAAGGGAAACTACCAGCAATAGCAGTCAAAGGTACCCTAAAAGCAGGTAGAAAGAGACAAGTAGAAAAATGCCAAAGTGCCACCAAAAGTATGGAAAGAAATACCGAAGTTTCAGTAGAAGTGAAAGAAAGAAAGAAGGGAGATCTGACTAACAGAAAAAAATACACCAGAAAAAAACTGAAAAGGGGAGGAAGGTGATGAAGAAACTCAAAGTGAGGCCTACTAGAAAAAAATTTTTTAACTCAATGTTTTTTCCTCAAAATACACCTGATAGCCCAACTGTGAGGAGATCCACATCTGTAGTGATATAGTGGCAAACGAAATCTGGGGTATGTTAGTTGGCAAGGCACTATGGGTAAAGGGAGGAGCTCATGAGTTGGATCTCATGATCTGGAAAAAGCAGCTGAGTCAGATCCGAGTCAGATCCGAAACCCATCAGTTGAGGAATGAAAATGATAACATCAGATCTGTTGTTTTGCTTTTTGTTTCCTGATTTATTTTAGGCAAATGCCCATTTTTGTCTGTGTATATAGCTAAGCTCCTGCTCAATGATTTTCCTGTACACCACTCACAAGCAGCCATACATGAAGTCCCAAGAGAGGGCCTAATATTGATCCTTGTGGGCTGCCAATAGTGACTGGTAGGAAATATTTCCATGTCACTACTTGCTGCCTTTCATTCAGACAGTTATGGAATCATAAGTGAGAGGGCCAGGTGAGGCCGAAGGAAGAAAGTTCCTTAAGAAGATGTTTCATGGGATATGGTATCAAATGCTTTTGACAAATCTAAGAATAGTGAAGATAGCATGTTGGTGGCATTCCTATGTTGGTTTATGATATTGGAGAAGTTGATGAGAGCAATGGTAGTACTATGGTTGGGTCTAAGACCATGCTGGGTTTTAGAGAAATGGTTATTAAAGTTAATGTACTGCATAATTTGTAAGTGGATACATTTTTCTAGTATTTTAGACAGCTGAGATAGAATGACAATAGGTTTATAACTGAAAAGTCTGTTGATGTGCCACCTTCGTTGAGTGGTATATAGGATCTTTTCCAGATGGATGGGATATATCTCTCAGATATGGATCTGTTTATCAGTATGGATACAGGGAAAGCCATAACATTAGCTGCTGTTTTCAGGTAATCTATTGGATGTTAGTCAGAAGCAAAAGAGGTTACATTCAGTTTCTGCAAACATTTTCTTGTAGTACCAGTTGATTGTGGGAGGAGAAGAATGAATGTGACTGATTAGTACAGGATGGTGGAGGAGAAAAACATAAGCGATAGTACTGTCAGTACAACGTAAGAGTTGAATTGAGATGGTATTCAGTTAGTAGTGTTAGAAGAAGAATAAGAGGATGTGGTGGTTTTGTCAGGATGAATTAGTTTGCTTAGTGATGGCAACAAAAGGCTTTTTTTTGTGTGTGTGTTTATAGTGCAGGTTGGAGGGTGGCCATGGTGGTGCAGCGGTTAGCATTGCCACCTCACAGCAAGAGGTTCTCCAGTTCAATCCTCAGCGTGGGTGCCTTCTGTGTGGAGTCTGCATGTACTCCCTGTGGTCGCATGGGTTTCCTCCGGGTGCTCCAGTTTCCTCCCACATCCCAAAGACATGCTGTAGGTGGATTGGACACTCTAAACTGGCCCTAGGTGTGAGTGTGTGCATGTTTGTGCCTTCTGTGGAAGGTTGGGTGCAGGGCTGGCAACTCGGCACCATAAAACTCCACTGCCAATCATGAGCGGACAGGTGATCCGCTGTGGCAACCCTTAACTGGGAAAAGCCATAATAAAAAGACAAAGAAGTTTATAGTGCAGGTTGGGATAACAAGTTTGTTTATCCATGTGGTCCTCAGCAAGATTTCTGAGATGCCTGAATGTAAGAAATGTATTTTGTGTTCTGTTTTTAAGTCTTTCCGGGCTTTGTCTCTTTGAAGAATGATGTCTTTAGCTTCTTTAGTTAGGCATGGTGTAGGATCTGATTTTATTCTTTTTATTTACATAGGAGCTAGGCTGTTAAGAATATTTATAAAAGTTTCATTGAAGTGTGAGATGGCAGCATCAAGTGGCATGGATTTTAATATGTTCCAGTTGGGCCAGAGTATTGACAAAGATGTATCTGTTAAATGTTGTTGTACTGCGTATTTGATTATAACATATGTTTTTGTATTTGGAATGTATTCATTTACTGTGTCTTTCAGATATCAATGTTTGAATTGTTTTTCCTTTGTTGGTAAGGATCTAGTCTAAAGATCAGTGTCTGTCAGACTTTGTACTGATTCTAGTGGTGGAGGTGATCAGCTGTGTAAAGCCATATAAGTTGACTGATTCTGAGTTTAGCTGCCTGTCTATGTTGAGGTCACCTAGTACAATACTTTCTTGCTGAATATAGTGAAATATCCAGTAGTGGGTAGCTTCTGCTTATGTTGGGGTTAATGATATTTGCTAATATAAACATAGATATGTAATGCATAAAAATAATAAAAACATTATTATTTGTTTTCTTTTATATTAATGTATGTGTACCTATGTCACTGTTTAATATGTGAAAATTTAATAAAGATATTTAAAAAAAAAATTATGCACTTTGCCTCATACCCGGCGACTAAACACCCTTCTGCTGCAGTTGCTCTGAAAGACATTCTATTTAAAAAAAAGGAAAATAAACAGAATATTGTGAATGTCGTGGGGCGGTTTTGTACATAGGTTAGTAAAAATCTAAGTATTTAAGGGGTTTAGTTTAAAAGTAAAGATATTGCTTTCCTTTCTCCCATTTGCCTCTCTCCTTAATTTCTTTTTCTTTAGGCAGACCACACGTGAATCTTATTCACAGACTTGCTGCCCCTTGAACAAACTAGGAGTGATTCTATTTGATAAGAGAGTCTGGATGCTGAGAAGTTATTTGATGACGATTCATTTTGTGTGGATCAGTGATGCGCTTACTAATTCTTATACTAATTAATTTATTTTAGATTTGTTATCCAAGAAAATGAACTGGTCTAAAGACTGTTTTCAGCCATGACCCCGGCCACAGTACATGATAACATACATGATAAAAACAATTAATGCACTTTAAACATAAACAAAGCAATAACATACACAGTAAAAGACAATACATTCTACACAATTTAAACTATGGAGAAAATAGCAGGATCACACCATGCAAGGATAACATGCATGATAAAAAGGCAATCAATAGATTTTACAGAATTTACACTAAACAACAAAGTGCATTTACAAAGACTGTAGATATTCATTAAGTACAGGTGAAGCACAGACACTAACAAGCAATGCTTAAGACAGCAAAGGTGTGAACAGTATTTTACAACCATGGAAAAATAAAACTAACTCATAACACAAATGGCAGAAGTTGCTGTAGATTATGACTCTCCCCAGGAAGATGCAATGACCGCTTTCAACTGTGATAATCTGTAAAGAACTCTAAAATGTAAATACTATTCCTGCTTAATTATCAGGGCTGGGGGAGTTAAACAATTAACCTTTGTTTGTTTCTTTTCCTTTTCCTCTTTTTTCTCTTTACTTTCTGCTACATTGTACAACTGACTTCAGCTATTCTACTTTAACAAAAGCAGTGACAGCTGCAATGAAGGATACACAAACTTGAGATGAATATTTCAATTCCTATTAGGAGGTCCATGAGGGGAAAAGCAGGGAGAGGCTGAGCCCATAAAAGCTACGGTGTTGAGCAGTAGCTTTGAAGACTATTCTTCTCTATATTCAATATGCCTTTCCCCTGTATTTAAATATGCACAAGTTTATTCTCTTGAAATTAGATTTTGTAATACAAATAAGATATCCCTGGTATTAATGGGATCCCACTAGACATATGGAAGTTGGACTTGAGCACTCACTATGGGTACAGATAATGAATGAAGTTATCTTGAAAGGATTGCTCTCCTTATTGTCAAAGAAGGATGCCATCCCTGTCATTTATAAAGAAGGGAAGAAACCCTTGCTGCTGTCCTTCCTACAGAACCATATTGACTCTGAGTCACGAATATAGGGTGTTAATGGCAATTGTGGTTAAATGGATTTCAACAGCAATACCTATGCTGATTCACTGGGATCAGTGAGGGTTTAGGGAAGGGCAGCAGACACATGGTAATACTACCAAGATCTTGATGACTACAGACCTCAGTGATAAAAATCTACTAATATTGAGTCTGGATGCTAAGAAGGTAGTTGAGATGGCCTTCCCAGAGAGAATTATTAGGCTACTTCAGAATACTTACACTGGGTCAGTGGCTCAAGTGAAGATAGTGCCATTGTCCAATAATTTCTACTAGGGGGACTCAATACGGCTGCCTCATTTCTGTTTGCCCTATATCTTGAGTTATTGGTGATATATATTATCCAGTCCACCATGCAGAGTTATGTGCTGGGCTCTGTGCAAAGCTTGATATCATTATCTGCAGATGGCATTCTACCTATATTGGCAAACTACTGACAAGAGTTTAGATCAGATATATGAGGTATTAGGCAACTTTAACAAAGTCTCTGGATACAAGATTGCCACACTAAAGACTTAAGTCCATAGGTTCTTAGGTTCATACTAGGCTATCTGCCCTAGGGCATTTATAAGCCTAGCCAGAGTGTGTTTGGCTTTCACCACCCATTTTAAATTAATTTTGCTATGCCCTTTTTCGAGGTTAGTATACTGTGCCTCTGTCTAACAGTGACACAGAAGTGATACCTGGGGTAAACCTATGATCCCCCATCCACTCATCAAGATTCCTCTTGAAGAGAGTCAATGAGGGACTCTGCCTAACCTGGACTGGGATTTTATTCCAGAGTGAAGGGAGCCTCTGGGTTATGAATCTGTCCCTCCAGCATGTCCTATTTATTTCAGTGCTGAGGTTCAAGTCTCTCGAGCACGTAGCTCGATGGGATTTGGATTTTCTGAGGTGCAGCATGTCCATTAATTCTGGGTTGGACATGGCTTTATACGTCAGGCACAGATCTCCTCTGAGCAGGCGGTATGCCACTGAGTAGAGCTGGAGTTTCTTTAACCGGGCAGCATATGGCATCTGTTTGAGCCCTTTGATCCTCTTGGTGAGGTACTTTTGGGGTCTTTCCAGTTGCTGCAGGTGTCTGGTAATGTACGTCCCAAAAGGGGCATTGTACTCAATTATGGGCCTGATGAGGGATGAGTAAAGAAGCACGATGACCTCCCCTGATCTAGATGTGAATCCCTTCATGATTAGGTGGGCTATATAAAATGTTTTTCTAACCACTTTGGCCACGTGGTTGTCAAATGATAGATTGCAATCAACTTGGGTCCCCAGGTCCCTAATTACTTCTTCTGTACTTAATGGATTACCACCTATGTGGTAATTTGTGGGCACTTTGTTTTTGCCAAAGGGGATGACTATACACTTTTTGGTGTTTAGCTTGAGGCCATGGCTCTGGCACCAGTTGCCTGTTTCTATGAGGCCCTTTTGGAGGATGCTTGTGTCGGCTGGAGAGTCGATTATAGCGCCCAGTTTGCAGTCATCTGCGAACTTGGTCAGCCACAGTCCTTCCGTGTTGGCCTGTACCTCCGAGAAATATATACCGAACAGGAGAGGTCCCAGGACTGAGCCTTGTGGGACGCCACTTGTAACTGGTTTGGAGTCTGACATGGCTCCAGCAATTCTAACCATGTGGGTTCTGTCCTTGAGCCAGTTTGCAACCCATCTAGTGACATAGGGGTTTATATTTAAGCTGGTGAGCTTATCTATAATGCCCGAGTGGGGTGTTGTATCGAAGGCTTTTGCGAGGTCCAGGTAGGCTGTGTGGACCACCTTCCCCTCGTCAATGGCCTTGGTGACTGTTTCAAAGAAATTGACCAGGTTTAAGAGGCAGGATATGCCCTTAACAAAGCCGAACTGGGTAGGATCCAGTGTCTGTAGGTCCCCAATATCTTTTTTTATGAGGTCCATGATGATCCTTTCCATAGTTTTGTAGACCAAGCTAGTCAGGCTTATGGGGCGATAGTTTCCAGGATCCGTTGAGGCACCACCTTTGTGGAGAGGGACCACTGTTGCTGTATGCCACTCTTTGGGTACATATCCTGTGGTAAGGCTGAGATTGAATAAGAAGTTATGTACCTACCATAATGTTCCATGTTAGTTGTCTTCTCTCGCCTTCTTTCTTGCTGGATGGGTTCGGAGCCGATCCTCGGCTCCGACTCGGCACTTGCTAAGCTCGAGAGCTAATTTTACCAGCTCGAGGCAACCCTATATCCCATGATGCAAGGCGGAGACTACCCAGATCTCGTTTGGTAGCTAAGGAAATTATGGAATATATTCTTCCAACTGTAAAGGAGGAAGAAAAAGTAACAATACTAAAAATGACAATCATAATCATCATAATCCTCTGAAAAGGATCAACCTAATCTAGTGACACTAGAAGCTGATTAGCTAGAAAAAGGATAAAGCCTCTTAAGAGAAGAGGCATAATCTTCTCGGTCTGACCAGGCTAGGGGGATGGAGGGCGGGATGCAAGAAAGAAGGTGAGAGAAGACAACTAACATGGAACGTTATGGTAGGTACATAACTTCTTAATGTTAAGTTGTCAATCTCGCCTTCATTCTTGCTGGATAGGACCACGTCCCTAGCACCTCTATCCTGGGTGGCTCAATGGAACAGACTCTTGAAAACGGTGGAACCAAAATTCGCTCTGTTTCTGGAGGCCAAGTCTAATTTGTAATGTGAAACAAAGGTATGAGGAGAGGCCCATGTGGCTGCTGCACAAATAGTGTCTATTGGAAGTCTAACCTGAAAAGCTGTAGATGTAGCTAGAGCTCTGGTAGAATGGGCTTTTGGCCTAGAAATCAACTCTTTGCCTCTGAGCTGATAAATGTAAGTAATCACAGAAGACAGCCATCTAGATAAAGTCACCTTGGAAACTGGAAGGCCTTTCCTGTTCTCTGCATAGGATAGAAACAGTTGATCAGATTTCCTAAAATGTTTAGTTTTGTCTAGATAATATCTGAGCTGGCGGTGAACATCAAGACAATGTAATTTTGTTCCGCTCTATCAGAATAATTTGGGAAAAAACTGGAAGATCAATGGATTGATTTAAGTTCGTCTGCGATGCCACTTTGGGTAAGAAAGACGGATTAGTCCTTAGAGATACCCTCTCTTTGTGGAAGATTAAGTAGGGAGGACGAATGCAGAGAGCATGAAGCTCAGATACTCTCCTGGCAGAAGTAATGGTGACTAGAAAGAGTGTCTTCCAAGAAAGAAATTTCAATGAACAGGCAGCCGCAGGTTCGAAAGGGGGGAGAATCAAGGATGTTAAAATTAAATTTAGATCCCACTATGGTGGGGGGTCTCTAATCGGAGGTTTAAGTAAAAAGATACCTCGAAGGAATGCCTTGCAAAGTTTATGTGACATAATGTTGTGGTCCAAAAGGCCTATATGAAAATTCGAAATGGCTGCCAGCTGAACTTTTACTGTGGAGGAAGAGGATCCTGAATGAAAAATCTCAGCTAGGAAGTCCAAGACTGAATGAATCGGAGCAGTATAGGGGTCTATATTCTTAGCTTTTGCCCAGAAGGAGAAACGTTGCCATTTACTAGTGTAAATCCTTCTGGTAGAAGATTTAAGGGAAGCTACTATGATATCCTGGACGGGATTAGAAATCATAGGAAGCCTGGCTAAGGATGGAAGTGGAGCAACCAAGCAGTGAGGTTGAGAGAAGGTATGGATTGGTGCAGCTGCCCCGACTGGTGGGTCAGAAGATCTGGAACCAGGTCCAGATGCCATGGTTGTACCAAGAGATAACGATGTAGGAATGGAAACCATATCTGTCGAGGCCATTAAGGGGCAATGAGAATCAACTTGGCTCTCAAGGCGGTTGCTTTCTGAATTACTTGAGGTATCAGAGGAAAGGGGGGAAAGGCATAAAGAAGTTGTGCCAATCTTGGGTTAGAGCGTCTCTGGGGGGATGGCCTGGAAGGGGGAAGAGAGAGAAGAAGTCTGGGCATTTGCTGTTTTGAGGTGTAGCAAAAAGGTTGCAGCAAGGAAGGCCCCACTCCTGAAAAATCTCTTCCGTCACTGATTGTTTGAGAGACCACTCGTGAGGCATGAGAATAGCTCTGCTCAACCTGTCCGCTATGATGTTGGATTTCCTGGGGATATGCGTTGCTATCAGAAACCGCTGAGAAGAGATTGCCCACTGCCAAAGTCTGAGAGCCTCTCGACACAGTGGATAGGACTTGGTTCCACCCTGTTTGTTGATATACCACCCTACGGACATATTGTCCATTTGGACTGCAATAGTTCCCAGGGGAAGAGTCTCGTTGAGGGCTTGCAATGTTAAAAGCACTGCTCTCATCTCTAGGACATTTATGTGCAGATGGTATTCGAAAGGTTGCCAAGTGCCATGGACCATCCTGCCCTGATAATGCCCCGCCCCCACCCGATCAGGGAGGCATCCGATGTAACCGTGGCGACCGGGGCAGGAGGAACAAAGGGTCTGCCCTAATGGACTTGAGGGGACGATATCCACAAGGTCAGATGCCTTTTGCAAGTTGGAGTTATTATGATCCTGTGACGCATGGGTAGTTGTTGAAAGGACCATTGGGCGAATAGCATCCATTGTAGAAGACGCATGTAAAAACGGGCGAAGGGAAGAAGTGTTATGGTGGCCGCCATAAGACCCAATACTTTCAGAGCAAATCTGGCCTGAATTTTGTAGCTGAGAAGAATCACCTGGACGTGACTTTGAATGTCCAAGATCCTTTGGTCTGTTAACTTTGTTGAAAGTTGTACGATGTCCAATTTTGCGCCTATAAAAGTAATAGATTGACAAGGCGACAAGGCAGATTTTTTGAAATTTATAGAGATCCCTAGCCCTCTGCAAATGTGAATGGTGTAATCTCTGGCTTTGAGAAGTTGATGCCTGGTGGTGGCAGTGAGGAGCCAGTCGTCTAGATATGGAAACACCTGGAATCCTTGACGTCTCAGGTGAGCCGTAACCGCTGCCATACATTTGGTGAACACTCTGGGGGCTGTAGTGAGTCCAAAGGGCAGGGCCCTGAATTGGAAGTGACTGGTCCCCAGCCAAAAGTGGAGAAATCTTCAGGAGCGCCTGTGAATTTTTATGTGATAGTACGCATCCTGAAGATCTACCGAGCACATCCAATTGTCCTTGCCCGGAAAGGGTAGAATGGACTGAAGCATGACCATCCGGAATCTTGTTTTCTTTACAAACTTGTTTAGTTTGCTCAGATCTAATATTGGTCTCCAGTCCCCTGTCTTTTTTGGTACTAAAAAGAACCTTGAGTAGATTCCGGATCCTATTTGGTCTGCTGGGACTGGCTGGATGGCTCTTTTTGCTAGCAGTTTTGATATCTCTGGTACTGCTAGTTCCCTTAGACCGGGTGGAACGTCTGGAAGGGTTCCCTTTTGCTGAATTGGGGTTTGAATAAAGGGAATTTTGTAACCCTCGGATATAATCGACTGTACCCATTTGTCTTGAGAAAGGGAAAGCCAGGCTATTGGGTACAGTGATAATCTTCCCCCGACTGCCTCCGAAGGTGGACAATCGGGCAACATCTCAGGGATGCTGGAAGGGTTTGTCAGAAAGAGGCTCTCTGCTACCCTGATTCTGCGGACCCCCTCTGCCCCTAGGGCGGTGTCTGTTGTTGTTGCCCCCTCTGCTTCTGGGGGTAAACTGACCTCGTGCGTCAGGCGTGACTCCTTGAGATTTGTGGAACCACATCTTCCCTCCCTTCTGACCTTTTGGGTAAGGTCTTGAAGGGGTGGAGAAATGGACTCCTATGGCAGAAAGAGTCTTGCCATCTTGTTCGCATCTAGTCAAAGTGTCTTTCACTTGAGGTCCGAACAAGATCGAACCATCAAAAGGGGAGTTTGTGAAGGACGCCTTGAAGGGGTCTGCAAAATTACAAAGCCGCATCCAGGACTGGCGCCTTAAAGCCACTCCTGTGCCTGCGGCCCTACTCGCTCCATCAGCTGCATAAGAAATGAGCCGCATGGAGGAGTTAACAATGGAGTTTAGGATTCCTAGCTGTGAGCTAATCTTATCCTGAGACCCAGCAGCTGACGGATTCTGTAAAACTTCTCCCAACTCTTTAAGAACATCTCTTTGAAGGCGGGTGAAGTGACACAAGTAGTTCAGCGATCGCATGGCAAAGGTCACTGAAGAAAAAATCCGCTTGCCGTACCTGTCCATAGTCCTAGAATCCTTGTTAGGAGGATGGACAGGTACTGAAGGATCAGCTAGTTCCTTCTTGGTGGCTGCAGCCACCACCATGGCATCAACTGGGACACCTTTTGTCAAATATTGCCTATCAGGTGAGGCCGTAATGAATTTAGAAGGCCTCCTAGGAATAGGTTCCACTGAATCCGAGGCCATCCACGCCTTCCGAGCCACTACATCCATAAGAGGGTCGAAAGGCGGAGACACCCAGGAGGTGGAGGGTCGAGATCCGAACGCCACCAGGTATACTGACTCGTCCTCAGATGGATTAAGGGAGGGCCAGTTCCCCCTCTGCTTAAGGAGTTCAAGGATGTCTGAGAAAGAGACATCCTCAGAGGAGGACCTTGGGGATCCCTCTGACTCATCCAAGTCAGTATCAGATGTAATAGACTCGGGGGAGTCTAGATGTTTCCTCTTACATGTCCTCTTATGTGGAGGTTCACCTGATGGATCAGGAGAAGCCTCGGAAGAGGAAGATATTCCCAATGGGGAAACCTGAGGCATTGGATCTCTGGGTCCGGGAGCAAGAGAGTGGGAAGAGACGTCAGCAGGCACTGTAGTGGGAGGAGCTGATGGAACTGACCATTGACTACGCCCAGGGGCTAGTACACTCCTCATCACCTCGAAGGCTCCCCCATCAGAGAGACCAGAAGATTCCCGCTCCGAAGAGATAGGAACTCCAGGCCTCACCGAGAGGGAAGGCTCCGAGGCAGATGTCGGGGCTGAGCTCACCAACGCTGAAGCCCCGAGAGGGAGAACGGGGTCGAACAAGGGTCCGATGCCACTCGCCCCTTCGGAGCCGACGAGAGAGACCAGACACACAGATCCCTCCAATGAAGGCCTCAAGGAGGAAATCGGAGCAGAGGATGACGGAGCCGAAAGGGGTGGTATCGGCTCCGAAGCTACAACAGTCACGGCTCCAAGGAGCTCTGGCTCCGAGCTCTGTAAGAGTCGAAGGAGGAATGTTAGGTGGATGTGAATTAGCTACCATCTGTTGAGATGGGCTATGGCGCATTTGGGCCAATGCCTGAGACTTTAATAGTCTACTCACCACTCTCTCGAGGTCGTGATCAGACAGCCTGGACGACCGAGAAGAACGGCTCCGATGGCTCCGCTCCGAGAGCAGGGGTGATCTTGGAGCCGAACGTATCAATTCCAATGAGGGGGATCGAGATCTCTTTTTAGAGATAGGTGGAGCCGAAGGAGCCGAGGATACGTCGGCTCCAGCCGGAGCCGACAATGAGTGTCCAGATCTGGCAGTATCAGCGCCGGATGGAGCAGATACTGTGACTTCTAGAATGGAAGGATCAGCTCCGGCCGGAGCCGATCTCGACACTGAAGAAGCAGAACCAGTAGCCGACGGCTTGGGACTTACAGCCGAAGGCTTGACAGGTTTTGAGGGCTTCCCCGGAGCCGACTTAGTTGGGGAGCTCTCAGGCTTTAATAAGCCCCTCAATATTAATTTATTTCTGCGCTCCTGCAGGACTCTTGGGCTGAAGGCATGACAGATAGCACAAGAGTCCTGCAGGTGCAGAGGTCCCAGGCAGTAAACACAAGAAGTGTGACCCTCTGTCAGAGACATCTTCTGACAGCACGAGTCACACTTCTTGAAGCCTGAGACCTTTGTGTCCTTCGACATAGCTGTGTCGAGGAAACACAACTGACAAGAAAAACACAGACACACACACACAAATAACACCCAATCCAATAATCTAAACTAAATAGGGATACAACACACTCAAACACACACAAAAATCCCTGACAGGAAAATTTAGGAAAGGGGAAGGGCTAAGGCCTAACCTAGGGAAGGGGATAAATAAATAACCTGAAAAAAAGGGAACACTAATGGGAATAGGGTTAAAATAAACGTTAAGGTTCACAAAACAACTAAGGTTATGAAAATTAAAAGGGGTGAGACTAAAAGTCTTATTATTAAGAAAACTTAACTAGAGCTGGTAAAAGAGGCACCTCGTAAGCGAAGCGGCAAACGAGATCTGGGTAGTCTCCGCCTTGCATCATGAGATATAGGGTTGCCTCAAGCTGGTAAAATTAGCTCTCGAGCTTAGCAAGTGCCGAGTCGAAGCCGAGGATCGGCTCCGAACCCATCCAGCAAGAATGAAGGCGAGATTGACAACTTAACATCAGTAGTTTTATGTTTGGGTTTAGCTCTTCTTGGAGTTCATGTAGGACGCAGCCCGGGACACCACAGTATTTAACAGTATTTAACTGTGTATTCAACCATTGTGTTAGAATTACATTGCCATATTATTTCTACTGCTAATGTATGTGTTCTGCAATATTTCACTGTATTTTTATATAGTATACCTAGCCTCTATCTGCTCCAATTTTTAGTATTGTTAGTGCCTTCAACACTGCTTCAGCTGCCTATCACCACTACTAAAGAAACGTTGTTGTTACTATTACACCTTTACTAATCCTCTCTCTACTTTCTCCCCTGTCTCCAGTTGTTTCTACCCTGCATTTTCCCCTTGAGACCTCGCCTGGGTTGTTACACATACCTACAAAAGCCACCTGACTCATCCATTGTTCTGCAAGTTTACCTCTCTGCTGCCTCAACCCCCCATCGGGAAGGTTGATTCAGGTCTCTCCCAAAGGACACAGAAGAAGTATGTGTAACTACTGCTACTAAGCTTCTGTAATTATACTCCTTGTTGTAATCTGTGTAAGCTATCTCCCTGCCAGAACAGCCAGTGGCCTACATCTCCCTCTCATCTTTGCCTCTCTACTCTCACCCTTATCTACCTCTCTAATCCTTTCAGGCCCCTTCCCTTTCAGTCCTCTTTAGCCCACTCATTGCCTTAGTGGACTAGTGTATTTCTACATTTAACCACTAGAGGGCACCCCCCCCTTTTGATATTCCTTACTATACTTACTCCTTGCATTTTACCTCACCAGCCTTTTCTTTACTTTCATTTCTTTCTACACTTATTTTACCTTTACTAGCCTTTGCTTTACTATCATTTCTCTCTAAACTCCCAGCCCTCTCTACCCATTATTTCTAGAACCTTACTTACTCTGTTTCAGCTTACTTTCCTGCAATCCTTGCCCCACTGATTGGCTCTCGTCCTTCTCCTGGTGTTTCCCGCTCCGTTCGCCCTTCGGGCTCACTCCGCTCCCCTACCCTGCCCCCAAATCCCACCCGCCCCTAGTATCTCTAGCTATATCCCTCTTGTTTCCACACCTACTTCCTCCCTAAACCAATCAACCTTCAACACCACAGACACACCCCCAACAACCTATTATCCAATTTGTAACCACACCCACAGCTACTACATATTTTACATTCTGACTTCTAAACTCTCACTCACTTACCTAGCTTAATTTCATCCAGCTCCACTCTTACTACTCTTTATCTTACTCAACCTACACAAGATTTTTTCTCATCACATACATAATTAAAGTACAACACATATATTACAACTTTCACACTCAATACAAAGCAACTTCTCAACATGCCCCTAAATCCTTCATCCCTCTTTATTCTTCTATTACTTTCTCTTAAACTATCATATCTTTATCACCTCACCCAACCACATACTCTTTACCTTCCACAACCTTATCATTCAACCAACCACCTGAACTCCCCACTACCACAATCGCACACTCCTATCACCCCCCATCTTTACCCAATAACACAGCTCTACACCTTCTCATTCAAAGTTTTCACCTCTCAGAAAAATTATATCCCCTTAGTAACTATACACCCCTTGGCCATCACAGCAGACACAAATCATTTTTTCACTCCTCTCAACTATCTTTTGAACCCCATCTTTCATTTCATTACCAGTCTTTTATCTGGTGATATCCATCCCAACCCCGGCCCCTCCTCATCTTTCTCCTCACACAAGCCTATATTCTTTACTTCCATTAACTCACCAAGTATAGTGAATAAAGTCCCAATCCTCCATGCATGGCTCAGGTATAACAAACCTGACATACTATCTATCTCAGAAACATGGTTAAAACCCTCTAAAAAAGACTCTGAAATAACTCTACCCACCTATTCAATCATCAGAAAAGACAGGACGCAAAAGAAAGGCGGTGGAGTTGCTCTCCTATACTCGTCTTCCTTGCTAGTCACCCTATATGACAAACCTATTCCTACATTTAATAATGCTGAAATACTCCTTTCTCTCCTACAAGTTAACAAGCACAAACACATATGCCTAGCATCCCTCTACATCCCCCCAGGGGACAATATTTCTACACTCGAAAACATTCTGTCTTGGCTCTCTGATAATATTAGCAATGAAACCATAATCCTAGGAGATGTAAACATTAATTGGACCTCCATCCAGTCTCCAACCAACCATCTTAACATCAATCTTTATAACTTTTCCCAGCTAATCAACACCATAACCCACCCATCAAAGGACCCCTCCAGTGGCACCATCCTTGACTGGATTCTAGTGTCACACCCCCATTACTTTTCTGATAGCGGTACACTACCTGACCCTCTTAGTGATCATCTGCCTACTTTCACTCACCGACTCCCCTGCATCTCCAATTGCACCCACAACTACATCACTACCCGCAATAACAAAAGCTTCAACCCATCAATCTTCATAGATTCTCTAAAAGCAGTTAATTGGAACAATCTAAAGACACTGCCCTTAGAAGAAGCAGTTGCCCACTTTAACTCCACCTTCTTAGGAATACTTGATTGCCAAGCCCCACTAAGAACAAAAAGAATAAAAATAAAATCTGCCCCCTGGCTAACCAAAACCACATTATCAGCTATGCACCTTAGAGACAAAGCCTGGGGACTCTACCTGAGAAATAAGACCCCAGAACAACATATTGCATATAAAACCCTTCGAAATAAAGTTAAAAGCTAATTATCTCTGATAAACAACAATACTTCTTCTCACTCCAAAACAATAACCAAACTAACCCCAGAGATTCTGGAAGGGATCTCCACCCTTCTTAACCCTAGCAAACCTCATACCCCAACCCCAGACCCAAATATCCCAGACTTGGATTTAGCTACACAGTTCAACTCCTTTTTTATCGACTCCATTAACAAACTCACCTCCTCCTTTACAGGCCCCACCTCACCTTCTAAGACACCCCTTCCCTCTACTGCAAATAACCCTATCCCCAATTCTACTTCACTCTGCCTATCTTCCACCTTAACCACTATTCAAACTCCCCCTCCACCTGTACCCCCCTCTAATTCTCCCTCTCTCCATCCTTCTCTATTTTCACTAAAACCTATACCCACTGCCACTATAAAGAAACTCCTTCAGAAACTGAAGCCATGTACTAATGCCCCTGACAACATTCCCTCCTACTTCCTACGTATAGCAGCTGCAATTGCTTATCCTATTAGCATCTTAATCAATCGTTCCATCCATGAATGCATTGTACCCCAGTTGTGGAAGCAAGCATTCATAATCCCCCTACATAAAGGAGGCAACAATTGCAACATCAGTAACTTTCGTCCCATTGCTATTCTGTCCCCCATTTCTAAACTTCTAGAAAAGTGTATACACCTTCAACTTCTGCCACATCTCTTAGATAACAACCTGCTAACCCCTACACAACACGGATTCAGGCCAAATCATAGCACTATGACAGCCCTGTTGTCCTTTCTTGAGACTGTTAACACAGCACGTGATTCCGGTCACATTGTCTCCACCTTACTACTTGACCTCTCCAAAGCCTTCGACACCATTTCACATAACTTGCTCTTAACCAAACTGTCAAAACTTAACCTCTCTCCCTCTACCATAAACTGGTTCTCCAGCTATCTATCAAATAGATACCAAGCTGTAATATGGAAAAAGGCCACTTCCCCATTCCTTAGTACCCTTACTGGAGTTCCTCAAGGATCTATTCTTTGTCCCCTCCTCTTTAATATATTTATCAATGATTATCACAAATCTATCCCATTTGCAAACATCATCCAATATGCAGATGATTCAACCATCATCTGCTCTGCCACCTCCCCCTCTCTGCTCCAAAAACTTACTCAGGAAGCTTTTTCAATTACTGAACATTGGATGAAATCAAATCACTTAGCACTCAATGCCTCCAAAACAAAACTTATGGTATTCACCCCCTCAAAATCCACTTCCTTCGACATGAACTCATTCTCAATTACCAGCCAAAATAACTCACCCCTTGAACTAGTGTCCGAAACTAAGCTACTTGGTGTACAGATTGACAATCGGCTTAGTTACAACTCCCATCTTCAACTAAATATTAAAAAAAAAACCATCAAAAACTAGGTATGCTATACCATCAGAATCAATACCTTACAAGCTCTTCCAAAATCACACTCGCTTCCTCTTTTCTCATCCCCTCCCTTCTCTATGGGGCTCCATTATTGACCAATCTTCAGACTTCTCTAAAAAAACAGCTTTCCTCCTGCTATAACAAAATTGCCAAATTCGCCAACAGCCATAGGTCCACTACTCATCACTGTCCCTCTCTCCATAAACTAAACTGGCTCGAATTACCTAATCAACTCATATATATACAGCTGACTTTCGCTCACAAGCTCATCCTTAGCCCCTCTCTCTGTCCCTCCCTGTCTTCCGCCTTCAAAATGCACCTACCTAACAGAGTCTTAAGGTCTAACAATCAAAACCTACTACAAGTACATAAACCATCTCATCCCCAGGTAAACACCTATTATCTTTTAATCTTGCTCGTCTCTGGAACTCACTTCCACCATCCATTCGTACCACCTCTAACCAGTACATGTTCAAAAAATCTCTTCATGCATATCTAAGATCCCAATGGGATTGTTCTTGCTCCCTCCCCTCATAATTCTATGTTATCCCATTCTTCTTCCCATATATGATACATAACTCTTCCTATCTAAGCTTATGTTCCCTCATAATACCTACCCTGTAATGCAAGTCTATGTTTTCTTCTGAACAACTTCTTTGAATGCATAAAACATTACTCTTTTAACTTATTCCCCTGACATTTAATCCACATCAGATTATATTGTTTTGAATGCTTCTTGAATTTTTGAGCCTAAATGTGTTAAACGTTTTATCTTTTACTCTGTATAAGTATTATTGTAATTTTTGCATGTACCTGTTTTTGTCTGTATTGGAGCTTTTCTCCCCAGGACTCCATTGAAAACGGGTTCTTTTGGCCCAATGGACTATCCTGGTAAACCAACTGCAAATAAATAAATAAATAAATAAATAAATAAATAAATAAATAAATAAATCTGGTTCCATTGATGCTGTGTTTTTTGCTTTGGAGAGGGTGGCTCTTACCTGAGCATCTGAGATGTCAGGGGGGCAGCACTCTGCTGGGATAGATATTTGCCCTTTTGGTGGGGAGGGGGGGGAGTTTGTGCTGAACCTGTCAGCTAGGATGTTGGCAATGTCTGTAATAATTTATCACTCTAAATTTAAACTCATTTGTAGAGGTATTAATTATAATTTTCTTTTGAAAGATAATAAATTAAAATAACCTGGGGTATGGTCGAATAACTCAGTACTAGTGTCAGTTGGCTTATCCTATTAGTTGTTAGCTAAAAAAGTAGACATATTTTTCCAGGGCTGGAAGCTTCTAAATTTGGAATTAGATCAAACGGTACAAGTGTCAAAGATTTATAGGATCATACAGAATGCAAAGCAAATGAGTCTTTAAACCATTTATACAATACCAAACTGCCTAACAATTCCACAGTGGCCTTTTTAAGCCTATCCATGCTTCCCAAGGGTGAGAATCAAACCCTCATACTGAACTACCTCTATCAAGGAGGGCCAGGCCAGTCAAGCCAATCTTGAGATTGTGAATACTCATCCCATCATCCAGTTTCCATTTGAAGAAAGATAATGTGGCCTTGTGGGTTGACATAATGGCTACGCTTTTTGCCTTACAGACACAAAGTAGAGGGTTTGACTCTCGTAGTTGGGAAGCATGGTTAGGCTTAGAAAGGCCCCAGTGGGTCATTAGCCTAGTAATAGCCTATGATCCTATGTACCACGATGTATCACAGAGCTTAATTTGCAGGGGGGGGTGGAAGTTGTTATTTAATGAACCTACCTCCACTTTGCTTTATTTATCTGCTCGTGAAGATTTAGTTACTTTGTTGTGGTACTTGTGGGACTATTCAATGTTTGAAGATCCAAAAGATCCAGCACCAATGAGTCCCTAATAGCTCAGAAGTCAAGGTATATATATCTCCTTAGAAGCCTATTGAATATTGAATAAAGGAACAGTGCTTCCATGTTTTTTTGATAGCTTAGAGATTTTAGGATAGTGATCTTCTCACCTAGGAACCTTTAGGATCATACTAGTTGTATGATATGCCTGAAGAGGTATATCCCAAAGGGGTTATTATATTTAATAATTGGCCTAATCAGTGATGAATATAATAGGACAATAACTTCTTTGGATATGGATGATATGCTTGGCTATCATCTGTGCTAAGTAAAAGGACTTTCTGACCACTGCTTTGAATACGTTTATCCTCCCTCATCTCAGATATATAGGTCAGGCACTTTTAGCCCCTTTACCAAACTATTTCATGATAATGTCAAACAAATGAGTGGAATTGTTTATTTGGGCAGGCAGATAACCTTGAATAGCTAGGAGACAATACCTAACTGTATGGGAGTGATGACGGTGACAGTTACTGAAGTCTATTGTCAAGTGATTCAGCTGAGGATGTGCTTTTATGTTTAGTAATGCCTTATGACTCTTAATAAAAAAGTTGCTGCTTGAAACTTTAAGTAGGGCTGAAGTCTTTAATCCTTTGTATGATAGGACAGTCAGAGGGATCTCTAACAGTAGATTATTTTTTGATGAGAAACTTAACCTCCCAATTTACAAGTTGTTTTACAAAGGGTACTATGAAAACTAGGCAATATACATATATATAATGCCTAATGACAGGACTAAAATGGACAGAAAGGGGAAAACTGTTTTGGAAATGGGGAAAACTGAAACTGTCCTAGAATACTGGCACAACTCAGGGAAGGGTGAGTGCAGTATAAAATGTGATAAACTTTGTGAAAAGTATGTTATTCAGGCAAGAAAAAAATGGTGGTACTAGCATTAATCACCAAAGCCAGAAAGATCAGGATAGAGGAATGCAAATTATATTGTACCTAATCTTGTTAATTAGATAATAGGTTTGAGGGAAACACAAAACATTGTGTAAGGTTTGATAGGCAAAGGTAAACCTGTAAGGCACACGCGGAGCTCAGCAAAACGGACAACTGCTTTAATGAACAAGCACAAAAACAATCCACAGCAAGCTAAATCACAGCAGCACAGCACAGCAAACGAAATTGCAAAGCACAAGCAAAAGCACAATAACGCTGTAAAGTTAATCCGCATATGTTTTTGTCACAATAACATCACCAGATACCTAACCTCTCTTCCTTTGATGAATAAATAAACTAATCTAATTCAAATGAACCAATGAGTGAACAAATTCAATTACACATGCAAAATGCAATAAAACGCATGAACCTTAAAGATGAATGAATCTAAAAGTTAAAACCAAAAGTATATATAATAAATAGATATGTACATATATTTTGTTATATAAAATGCTTCAAACATAAACCTTAGTTAAAATTGCTTTGTTAAATATAAGTATTACCAGCAAAAACCTGAAATGCTTCTAAAAATGTTTTTTTTTCAAAAGCAGAAGCTAAATTAAATCCAAAATACAATGAAATAGCACCATCTTGTGGAAATTAAATTAAATGCATGTTCATCTTGTTAAAAGATAAATACATATATTATTATTAAAATAAACCATAAAATGCTTGCATATATAATATATAAAATTATTTAAAAATAGAAATATAAATATTATAATAATGGCATACTATAATTTAGCTGATCTCAATTTCAGCACAGGTTTCAAGGATAACATTTCATTTAAACCAGGGGCAGAACTTGCATCAAGAATAATTTGCCAATATAGCTCCCTATATTCCAACCGAGTCTCCCAAGGCCCTCCCCTGGGATCTCGTGGGACTACTTCTATGACAAAAAACTGAAATTTAGCTTTGCCACAGTTATTCTGATGTTTAAACAGAGCATTATTATCTTTTCTTTTCCTTATCTCATATAAATGCTTGTAAATTCTCTGCCTCAATTTCCTCTCGGTCTTGCCAACGTAAAAAGTGTCACAGATTTCACATGTAGTAATATAAATCACTCCTGTGGTATTACAGTTGGCAAAACCTTGACTAGTAATATACTTGTTCCTCTTTTTCAATAGAATAGAATCACCTTCCTTGATGTTAATGCAATATGGGCAACACCCATATTTTTGTGTCCCTTTTTTGTTATTGTTGTTAGTGGGGTAAAGGAAGTTTGTCCCTTCCAATATATTCTTGATGTTAAGTCCCTTCCTATATACACATTTAAATGGATTTTCAAAGATATGATTTAAATCAGACAAACTAGCAATTTTTTTCATTCTTTACTAAGAATACTTCTCACCAGATTACTCTCCCCGTCAAAAGTGGTAAACATGGCAGAATGAAAACTTTTTTCTAAAGTTGTGGCAATAGCAGTGTTTGCCTCAATATTTTGTACTTCCAATGTAGGTAGGGGTACACCCAAAATTGGAGTAAATCTTCCGGTTCTTCCTTCCTTAACCTCTACAATAACTGACGTTAGGAGATCTGTTGGGTACCCCCTTGTTCCAAACATACTCTTAATAAATTCACATTCAGTATTAAAATCCAGATCGTCTGACATCATTCTACTGGCTCTTACCAACTGACCTTTAACTATTGCTCTTTTTTGAAAATGTGGGTGAGGGCTTGTATAATGCAAGTAACATTAGAAAACGTATCTTTTCTAAAAATTTTTTATTTAAAACTTTCCCCCATTCTCTGTATATTTACATCAAAAACACAATTCAACTTCATCTACTTTATAGGTGAATTTTAAAAGTTTGTTGTATTTGAAATATAATCAAAAAATTCCATGAATTTTTCCAGGGTATTGTTCCAAAAAAGACAAACGTCTTCCAGGAAGCACCCATAGCAGTTCCAGTATTGTTTAAAATTAGAATTGTAAATAAATTGTTCTTTCCAATACAATAAAATGATGTTGGCATGTGTAGGTGCACAATGGGCACCCATAGCTATGCCTTTAGATTGTCTAAAATATTCTCCTTTGAAGAATATGAAATTGTTGTTTAAAATCAATTCCATTAAAACAAGGCATGTAGGAAATACCTTAAAGGAAATATTATTCTTGCTTCCCAAAAACTCTTCAAACCAAACTAAATCTATCTCGTGAGGAATACACGTAAAAAGGTCCACAACATCCAAAGTGATAAAACTGGAGGTGTCAACCTGATTAGAATTATTAATATGCCTTAAAAAAATCTCAAGACTCCTTTAACACATAGGGATGTTCCATCACCACATTCTTGAGATGTACATCAACATATTTTGCCAGTGGAGCAGTAATAGAACCCTCCACAGATACAATAGGTCTGAAAGGAGGGTCATCAGGATTTTTGTGGACCTTTGGTATACCAAAAATACAAGGCACTTTGGGTTGTTCAACATGTAAATAAATATATGTTTCCAGATCCATAAGCCCCTCTAAAACTAAATAATTCAAACAGAGGGAAAGTTTTTTATAAGCAATATGAATTTCATTCATAGACACTCTCTCATAGGTATATTGGTCATTTAACAAATCAAACATTTTTCCCTCATAATTAATATGATCCATAAAAACCACCCCACCTCCCTTATCAGGCTTCATGATTCTAAGATTTTTATTCTCTCTACATAAACTGAGTGTATACATTTCTTCCGTAGAAAGGTTTGGACTAACCTTGTTGTACTTAAGTTTATCTCTTAGCTCCATTTCAACCAAAACCTCAAAATTCCTAAGCTGAGGGTGAAGGGTTGGATTGAACGTATCCTCTTTGTTAAAACAGTGGTATTTTTTTCTTATATTACCATTAAAAAATACCTCTAAATTTTTCTGCCCAATAAAAAGTTTAAAATCCACTGATAACTGCGCTATATTGGCCTTAACGTTAGGAATAAAAGTAAAACCTTTAGTAAATAAGTTGAAATGACCCTTAGTAAAGGGAGTACTGATCCAAAGAATACATGGGGTAATTTTCACAACAAACCACATGAGTATAGAGGTGAAAGAGACATAGGGTATGACAATTTACCAGCTGAAACTCAGTTTAATAGTTATGACATACATGACCCTTTAGAGTTTCCCTCCCCAAGGAGATCAGAGAGATTCAAGAACAAGGACCCAGTAGACTACAGGTACTGTTATCAGAACCAGAGGGGTTGAAAGGTACCATGGAGGTAATTCCTTCAGATGAAATAATGATTAATAAAGTTATGTTTAGTTACAATGGTTTTCACATTTTTAATTATACCCTTACTCCCATTACTAAGGGTCATTTCAACTTATTTACTAAAGGTTTTACTTTTATTCCTAACATTAAGGCCAATATGGCAAAGTTATTAGTGGATTTTAAACTTTTTATTAGGCAGAAAAATTTAGAGGTATTTTTTAATGGTAATATAAGAAAAAATACCACTGTTTTAACAAAGAAGAGTATGTTCAATCCACCCATTCACCCCCAGCTTAGGAATTTTGAGGTTTTGGTTGAAAAGGAGCTAAGAGATAAACTTAGGTATAACAAGGCTAGTCCAAACCTTTCTATGGAAGAAATGCATACACTCAGTTTATGTAGAGAGAATAAAAATCTTAGCATCATGAAGCCTGATAAGGGAGGTGGGGTGGTTTTTATGGATCATATTAATTATGAGGCAAAAATGTTTGATTTGTTAAATGACCAATATACCTATGAGAGTGTGTCTATGAATGAAATTCATATTGCTTATAAAAAACTTTCCCTCTGTTTCAATGATTTAGTTTTAGAGGGGCTTATGGATCTGGAAACATATAATTATTTACATGTTGAACAACCCAAAGTGCCTTGTATGTTTTGGTATACCAAAGGTCCACAAAAATCCTGATGATCCTCCTCTCAGACCTACTGAATCTGTGGAGGGTTCTATTACTGCTCCACTGGCAAAATATGTAGATGTACATCTCAAGAACGTGGCAATGGAACATCCTAATGTGTTAAAGGATTCTTGGGATTTTTTAAGGCATATTAATAATTCTAATCAGGTTGACACCTCTAGTTTTATCACTTTGGATGTTGTGGACCTTTTTACATGTATTCCTCACAAGATAGGATTAGTTTGGTTTGAAGAGTTTTTGGGAAGCAAGAAAAAGAAGTTATGTCCTTACCATAACGTTCCATGTGGAGTGTTCATCTCGCCTTGGTTATTACACATGGGTTCGGAGCCGATCCTCGGCTCCGTGCCGGCCGACTGCAAGCTCTGCATCGAGAAGAAGCTCGAGGACATCTAATACCCACAATCCCCCTCTGCCTTTACCTCAGATCTAGTTTGCAAGCAAACCAGACATAAAGCACGCACACATGCCAACTATATACATAAAATACATATATACAAACATACCCAGCGTATGATAGTAACAGTAATACTGCAACAGCAGAAGGAGAATACTCAAGACCAGGCACCAAATCGAACGTTCTTCCTAAGGGTGGGAAGGGTGGGAGTGTAATAACCAAGGCGAGATGAACACTCCACATGGAACGTTATGGTAAGGACATAACTTCTTTATGTGAGAGTGTTCAATCTCGCCTTTGTTCTTACACATGGGTAGCGTCCCTAGCTCCATGATCCTGAGGAACTCAAGGGAGAACGTTCTTGAGCACAGTGGAACCAAAGGTTGCCCTATCCCTAGAAACCCTGTCCACTTTGTAATGAGATATAAATGTATGTGGTTTAGCCCAAGTAGCAGCCGCACAAATAGTGTCTAAAGGTAAGCGAGCTGCGTGAGCCAAAGATGTAGAAATTGATCTGGTAGAATGTCCTCTGGGTTTTGCTGATAATGTTTGATCAGAAGCTTCATAAACATAAATGATACAGTCAGTTAGCCACTTCGAAAGAGTTCGTTTCGTGACTGCAAGACCCTTTCTGCTGTCAGCAAAAGCTACAAATAGTTGATCAGATTTCCTGTGACCTTTTGTTCTATCCAAATAAAATCTGAGTTGTCTATGGACGTCTAGTTTGTGCAACATATACTCTAATTTATTAGAGTGGTCTTTAAAGAAGGTGGGTAATTCGATGGATTGATTAATATTATTAGTAGAACAAACTTTGGGAAGAAAGGATGGATTAGTGCGTAGGGATACTCTGTCAGAATGAAAAATTAAATAAGGATGTTTGACCGAAAGGGCCTGCAGCTCAGACACCCGTCTAGCAGATGTAATAGCCACTAGAAACAATGTTTTCCATGACAAAAATTTCAAAGTGCAACTTGAAGCTGGTTCAAAGGGTGGTAACATCAATTTAGAGAGTAATAAATTTAAATTCCACGGTGATGTCGGACATCTGACTGGTGGTCTGATATGAAAGGAACCCTTTAAAAGGCTTTACAAAGTCTGTGAGCCATAATAGGTGCACCACTTTCCTCTACATGATAGTTAGAAATGGCAGCTAACTGTACTCTTAAGGTAGCGGGAAACTCCTTCCTGAAATAATTCAGTCAAAAATTCTAAAATCTTATTCAACGGAGCTGTAACAGGGTCCAACTGATGTGACTCCGCCCAGAAGACAAACCGTTTCCACTTACTGGTGTAAGTCTTTGTAGTGGAAACTTTATGAGAAGCTACCAAAATATCTTGAACCGCCGATGTAAGGGGAATTGACCTGGCTAGAAAGGGAAGCGGAGCAGCCAAGCTGCTAGATGGAGAGATTCCAGGGATGGGTGAGGAACTCCTGACGAGTGAGTCAGTAGATCTGGCTCTGGGTCCAGCATCCAAGGTCCCCGAATGCGGTGATGCAATAGAAAGGGGAACCAAATTTGACAAGGCCAGAACGGAGCAATGAGAATTATAGTCCTCTGAAGGTTGTTTGCTTTCTGTAGAAACTTTGCAATCAGGGGAAATGGAGGAAAAGCATATAGGAGACCCGGGGGCCAATCGTGCACCAGCGCGTCCCTGGGGACTTCCCCTGGAGGGGGTAATAGGGCAAAGTAGCTCCTGCATTTGGCGTTCATTGGAGACGCAAACAGATCGCAGGTAGGCTGGCCCCATTTGCGAAAAATCCTTCCCGCAACTGACTGTTTGAGGGACCACTCGTGAGGCAATAGTATTGCTCTGCTCAGCCTGTCGGCTATGACGTTGGATGACCCCGGGATGTGCGTTGCGATCAGAAAGCGACTGGTGGACTCTGCCCATTGCCAAATTCTCATGGCCTGTCTGCATAGTTGGTAAGACCTGGTTCCCCCTTGCTTGTTTATGTACCAGACTACGGACATGTTGTCTGTCTGAACTGCAATGGTCCCTGGAGGAAGAAGGGGAGCAAAGTGTTGCAACGCTAAAAACACTGCCCTCAACTCCAGAACATTGATGTGCAGATTGTACTCCAGATTGGTCCATTCGCCTTGGACTGTCTGTCCCTGAAAGATGCCCCCCCACCCTATCAGGGAAGCGTCCGTGGTTATCGTCGCTGATGGTGTGGGTAGCACAAATGGTCTTCCGCCGGATAGGTTGCAAGTCTGTAACCACCACCTTAGGTGTGATTTGCATGTTTTCGTTATCAATATTTCGTGAGTCAGTGGAAGTTGTTGGAATGACCATTGTGCAAATAGAAGCCATTGTAGTACTCTCATGTGCAGTCTTCCCAATGGTATCGCAATGAGAGAAGCTGCCATGAGACCCAAAACTTTCAGAACAATTTTTGCTGGGGATTTTCTGGACGACAGAAGAAGGGAAATGTTGAATTGAAGTGCTACTATCCTTTCTGTAGGAAGTTTTAGAACTAACTGACGCGTATCTAATTCCGCTCCTATGAATAAGATATGCTGTGATGGCTGTAGCAACGATTTTTCGAAATTTACTGAAATGCCAAGGTGTGTACAAAGTTGTAGGGTGTAATCCCTGGCTTGTATCAGTTGACGCCTGGTGGTGGCAGACAGGAGCCAGTTGTCCAGATACGGAAACACCTGGAATCCTATGCGCCTCAGATGAGACGCTACCACTGCCATGCATTTGGTGAAGACCCTGGGGGCTGTGGTCAGGCCAAAGGGCAGGGCTCGAAACTGATAGTGACTGGCTACTAGCCGGAAGCGCAAATGATCCCTGGACGCCCTGGCCATTTTGATGTGGTAGTATGCGTCCTTCAGATCTATTGAGCACATCCAGTCGTCCTTCTGTAAGAATGGAAGGATCGATTGAAGCGTGACCATTCGGAACTTTTCCTTCTTGACAAAGGTGTTGAGATGGCTTAGGTCCAGAATTGGCCTCCAGTCCCCTGTTTTCTTTGGAACTAAAAAGAACCTTGAGTAAGTTCCGAATCCTATTTGGTCCGCTGGGACTGGTTGGATGACTTTTTTCTAGCAGCTTTGAAATTTCTGTAGCTGCTGGCTCTCGCAGATGGGGTGGTACATCTGGGAGCTTTCTTTTTGGAATGGGGGTGGATAGAAATGGGATTTTGTAACCTCTGGTAACAACGCTTTTTACCCAATTGTCTGAGGAAAGGTTTAGCCAGGCCTGAGGGTATAAAGCTAAGCGACCCCGACTGCCTCCAGAGCAGGACAGTCGGGCCTCCTCTCAGGAGTGCTGAAAAGGTTTGCCAGGAGGTTATCCCTGTCACCTTGGTTTTGCGGACCCCTCTGCCGCCAGAGCGGCGTCTTCCACCTCTGCCCCCTCTGCCTCTAGAGGGGGCATCACCCTGTGTGTTTGGGAAAGATCCTTGGGGTTTTCGCAACCACATTTTCCCACCACGTTGCCCTTTGGGGTACGGTCTGGAAGGGTGGAAAAACGGACTCCGACAGCAGACAGAGTCTTTCCCTCCTGTTCACACCGGGTAAGGGTCTCCTTTACTTTAGGGCCAAAAAGTGTGGCTCCGTCAAATGGGGCGTTAGTAAAGGAAGACTTGAAGGCTTCGCAAATGAACATAAGCGCATCCAGGATTGCCTACGAAGAGCAATCGCTGAAGCGCTGCCCTACTCGATCCTTGGCTGCATAGGATATCAGCCTCATGGACGAGTTCACAATGGACGTAAGGGTGTTGAGATGCGCTGTAACTTTCTCTGAGACAGCGGCATCTGTAGCACCCTGGAGGGTATCTCCCAACTCTTTGACTAGATCCCTCTGTAAATGTGTAAAATGAGTCAAATAGTTCAGGGAACGCATAGAAAGCCGCTGAACTGAAAATGCGCTTCCCGTATCTGTCCATGGTCCTAGAGTCTTTGTTAGGCGGATGGACAGATGAGGAAGACTCCGACATCTCCTTTTTCGTGGCCGCTGCCACCACCATGGCATCTACTGGAACTCCTTTGGTGAGGTAAGCTTTGTCCTGTGGTGCCGTGATGTACTTATTTGGCTTCCTAGGGACTGGTTCCACTGTGTCAGGAGTCTCCCACGCCCTTCGAGCAATCAATTCCATTAACTCATCAAAGGGCGGAGTGACCCAGGAGGAGGAAGGACGGGCACCAAATGCCTTCAGCAAAACTGACTCATCCTCAGAAGGGGGGAGGGCTTGCCAGTCACCTCTCTGTTTAAGGATCTCCAAGATGTCAGAAAAAGAGACATCCTCTGAAGGTGACTTAGGGGACCCTTCTGACTCATCTAAGTCAGTATCAGATGTCAAGGATTCTTGTGGAGAATCCAAGTGTCTCCTCTTACACAGTCTTTTCCTAGGAACTTCTTCGTGGGGAGCATCCAAAGAAGCCTCCGAGGAAGAGGGGGCACCCTCCAGGGGTGGCTGAGACACTGGTGCCCGACGCTTGGACGTGGCCGTGGGTGCAGAGGAAGATAACGGTCCTTTGTGGGGAGGAGAAGCTGTACCTGCTGATGTGGTTGTCTGGGTAGACAACACCTTCCTCATGAGGTCGAAGGCCCCCGGGTCCCGAGTCGAGGTATCTCCCGGTTCCGAAGAAATGGAAAGAATCCCCGAAACAGGAGCCAAAGGCACTGACCCCGAGGACGGAACCGAATCGATCCGTGCCGAGGCCCCGAGAGGGAGCGTCAGAACCGAAACATCGGTCCGACTCTCGGTCCCGGAACCAAGGACGGATCTTCGGCCCCGAGACTCCGGTACCAGATCGGATGGAGTCGAGGTGAACGGTGCCGACCGAGAAAAAGACGGTTCTGGCACCGAGGGCTCCACAATCATCAGGTCAGCTTCTTCCGGCTCCGAAGACTGGATAGGTCTCGGAGGAGGAACAGGTGGAGATAGTGGTAGGCCTTCAAGTCTCGACATCAACTGAGAGGAGACCGAGATAAGCTTGGATAGGGCCGTATGCTCCATCAGTTTCTGCACCACACGGTCCACATCGGTGTCGGAAAGGGGTCTAGAAGACCGAGTCGAAGGGATCGAAGACGGAGCCGACCTCAGCAGAGTCGGTGGAGGGAGCTCCGTCACCGGTTCCAAGACTCGAGGCTCGGAAACTGCCAACAGTTGAACACTCGGCCCCGAAGTCTGTGGAACCGGTGATCTAACTAGACCCGAAGAGCTCGGAGCCGATGACTTTGGCTCCGGCGCCTTCGACCCCTTCGAAGACTTGGATGCCTGGTCTGAAGCATCCAGAGCCTCCTGGAAAGAGGGTTTCAGCAATCCTCTGTCCATCAGTTTCCTCGCCTATCTGTCATGACCCTCCCACTAAAGAGTGACAAATAGAGCAGTCCTCTTGTAAGTGGAGAGGGCCAAGACAGTAGACACAGGAACTGTGGTTGTCTGTGACCGACATCTTTTGGCCACACTGACAACGTTTGAAGCCAGATTTTAATTTTTCTGACATAATAACAAGAAAGAAAGACAGTCCAGTAAGTAAAAGTCACTTCCAATGAAAAACAGTCAAATCCGGTAATAAGTGTCAATTCCTGTAATAAAGCAGACTACAACAAATACTTAGTCAAAGTTATTCAAGTAGGGGTGGTAGGCCCCGAAAAACTCTGTACCCTTTAGTTAAACTAAGTAACTAATCTAAGGAACCGAGATATCAAAGTCCACTCACACACCTACTCTAACTATTCATTGACTATATTTAAAGTAATTTTTTTGAAAAGTTTAAACAGAAAGATAAATTCTTATCTGTAAAAGCCTCGAGCTAGTCCCCAGCGATGCGTATGCAGCAGCGGCAAACTAGATCTGAGGTAAAGGCAGAGGGGGATTGTGGGTATTAGATGTCCTCGAGCTTCTTCTCGATGCAGAGCTTGCAGTCGGCCGGCACGGAGCCGAGGATCGGCTCCGAACCCATGTGTAAGAACAAAGGCGAGATTGAACACTCTCACATTAATATTTCTTTTAAGGTATTTCGTACATGCCTTGTTTTAATGGAATTGATTTTAAACAATAATTTTATATTCTTCCAAGGGGAATATTTTAGACAATCTAAAGGCGTAGCTATGGGTGCCCATTGTGCGTCTACATATGCCAACATCATTTTATTGTATTGGGAAGAAAAATGTGTTCACAATTCTAATTTTAAACAATACTGGAACTACTATGGGTGCTTCCTGGATGATGTTTGTCTTTTTTGGAACAATACCCTGGAAAGATTCATGGAATTTTTTGATTATATTTCAAATACAACTAATTTTTTAAAATTCACCTATAAAGTAGATGAAGTTGAATTGTGTTTTTTAGATGTAAATATACAGAAAATGGGGGAAGGTTTTAAATCAATAATTTTTAGAAAAGATACGTTTTCTAATGCTTACTTGCATCATACAAGCTCTCACCCACATTTTCAAAAAAGAGCAATAGTTAAAGGTCAGTTGGTGAGAGCCAGCAGGATGACATCAGACGATCTGGATTTTAATAATGAATGCAAATTTATTAAGAGTATGTTTGGAGCAAGGGGGTACCCAATAGATCTCCTAACGTCAGTTATTGTAGAGGTTAAGGAAGGAAGTACAGGAAGATTTGCTCCAATTTTGAGTGTACCCCTACCTACATTGGAAGTACAAAATATTATGTCACAACTTTAGAAAAAGGTTTTCATTCTGCCATGTTTACCACTTTTAATCGGGGAGAGTAATCTGGTGAGAAGTATTCATAGAAAAGAATGGAAAAAATTTGCTAGTTTGTCTGATTTAAATCATATCTTTGAAAATCCATTTAAATGTGTATACAGGAAGGGACGTAACATCAAGAATAAATTGGAAGGGACAAACTTCCTTAACCCCACTAACAACAATAACAAACAAGGGACACGAAAATGCGGGCGTTGCCCATATTGCATTAACATCAAGGAAGGTGATTCTATTATTTTGAAAAAGAGGAACAAGTATATTACTACTTAAGGTTTCGCCAACTGTAATACCACAGGTGTGATTTATATTGCTACATGTGAAATCTGTGACTCTTTTTTACGTTGGCAAGACCGAGAGGAAATTGAGGCAGAGAATTTACAAGCATTTATATGAGATAAGGAAAAGAAAAGATAATAATGCTCTGTTTAAACATCAAAACAACTGTGGCAAAGCTAAATTTCAGTTTTTTGTCATAGAAGTAGTCCCACGAGATCCCAGGGGAGGGCCTTGGGAGACTCGGTTGGAATACAGGGAGCTATATTGGCAAATTATTCTTGATGCAAGTTCTGCCCCTGGTTTAAATGAAATGTTATCCTTGAAACCTGTGCTGAAATTGAGATCAGCTAAATTATAGTATGTTATTATTATATTTATATTTTTAAATAATTTTATATATTATATATGCAAGCATTTTATGGTTTATTTTAATAATAATATATGTATTTATCTTTTAACAAGATGAACATGCATTTCATTTAATTTCCACAAGATGGTGATATTTCATTGTATTTTGTATTCAATTTAGCTTCTGCTTTTGAAAAAAACATTTTTAGAAGCATTTCAGGTTTGTGCTGGTAATACTTATATTTAACACAGCAATCTTAACTAAGGTTTATGTTTGAAGCATTTTATATAACAAAATATATATACATATCTATTTATTATATCTATTTATTATATATACTTTTGGTTTTAACTTTTAGATTCATTCACCTTTAAGGTTCACCTGTTTTAATGCATTTTGCATGTGCAATTGAATTTGTTCACTCATTGGTTCATTTGAATTAGATTAGTTTATTTATTCATCAAAGGAAGAGAGGTTAGGTATCTGATGAAGTTATTGTGACGAAAACGTATGTGGATTAACTTTACAGCGTTATTGTGCTGTTGCTTGTGCTTTGTAATTTCATTTGCTGTGCTGTGCTGCTGTGATTTAGCTTGCTGTGCATTGTTTTTGTGCTTGTCCATTAAAGCAGTTGTCCATTTTGATGAGCTCCGCGTCTGCCTTACTTCAGGTTTACCAGTTTTTATCTTGGGCACTCAGACCACTGATTTGGTTTAATAGGCAAAGCCTTTAACATACTTATGGAATTAAAGAAGCCCCTCAAGAAGAAATGTTGGAAATACTGAGATGATGTGTTAGATGGTCAGCCACTAAATAAAAATAATTGTCTTTCAGCTTTTTCTGGTTAGGGGTCGCCACAGTGGAACTCCGGTCTGCTAATGACTAGCAGTGGATTTTTACGGTGCCGAGTTGCCAGCCTGACGCCCAACCTTCAAGGAAGGCACACCCATTCACACACGCACCTACCTGCATGTCTTTATACATCACTCAACTGTGGGGTGGACATGCAGAGTCCACACAGAAGGTGCTCCAGCCGAGAATCGAACTGGAGAACCTCTTGCTGTGAGGCGACAACGGAAACCGCTCCACCTAGTGTCATAAATTCTGCATATTTGCAAGGGCATGTTTATACAAATGTTTTACACCACAGACATAATCCAAAAAATGTGCCATAATGCTCTAGCAATGAGTGCTAGAGATGTAGAGCTATAGTCAAAGTGGACTAGAAACATATTTTCTGGGACTGTCTGCATCTATTTAATTATAAGAAAAATATTTCCTAAGTATAAGTTACAATGTTGAGAAAATAAATCATGATTGGTCCTGAAATATATTTTTTGCTTTGCCTAATTATAATCTCAACCTGATGACTTTAATCCATTTATTAAGACACTAATAACGAAGAACTGGAAACACAAGTGTACTCCTAAAGTAGAGAATTTAAAAAGACTAATATTTCAATTAGCTAATTATGAAGACATCACACTCAGGAGAAAGCTGAGGCAGCAGTTTCTAAACAAATGATGAAGTGGTGGTACCAGTATTTTGACAGCACAGAAGTCTAAGGACAGGGATACAATTCTTCCTCTTGCAGTAATACACTTCGCTGATTACTTTATATTTTCAAAAATTATTTTGAGAGTTGAGTATCGGGGGATTGGCAGGAAATAAGCTTAGCAAGGTCTGTGCTAGAAATTTGGACTTGCAATAATGGGAATATGGGGGTGGCCCCAGCTATAGTGTGGGAAGGCTTTCAGTTATCATAAAAATATTGACCGTGTAATGAGTTCTCATGGGAAATTCATTTTTGAGAGAGAATTTAAAAGTTGAAGTTGAGTAGAAATGCAAGTTTTCTTGGCTCCTCAGCAAAGGACTGTTATTCTGTTTTTATCTAAGTGACCCAAAAGTTGAATTTGAGTAGAGATATATGCTTTCTTGGCTCTTTAACAGTGCACTGCTTACTGCTTGCTAACAATATAAGATATACAATATAAATATATGCACAACATAAAGATACATGTTTATATACTTTGAGAAAGAAAAAAAAACATTTCAAATAAAAATAAAAGAATATGTGAAATTCAATACTACCAAAAGCAAACTGTATGAAAGTATGGGTTATAAAAGGAACCCAAGTATACAGTGAGCAAAAAGATACATAATCAATATACATCTATATGTTCTCTACTATACTAAACCAACTCATCATCCTTCCCTAATACTTAATCAGTAATGAAACAAACAGCACTGATGTCCTTTTGTCACCTTTCAAACATAGCTGATGTCACATTTTATTCAATCTCATTATTCCACAAAAGGCAAATGTAACAAAATTAATGACATCACTGCTGTATGTTAAGTGATAAAAAGAAACAATTGATCCAGTGAAATTCTTTTGAACAGATATCATAAATAGCAATGTTTAATTGTCTCAACAAAAGAATTATTATATGTGACACATTATCTTGAGGGTATCACACCTCAAGTCATGAGCAGATAGTTTAGACTGGACCACTGTTAAAAAAGTACATTGCTGAGGTTATCTGACAGGGCAAGAGTTTCTTCTGCAAAGGTACTGCACGCCACTCTTCTAATTTTTTATACTGTCAGCAAAATGATGAGAATTTTCCTTGTTCTCCCCTCAAAATAAAATAAAATTTTCCCTTCAGTACCACTTCCATGTGAAGAATCACTGAAAAATGAAAGTTATGAGCGAATCATAATGACAGATCCAGTTGAAATTCTGTATGCATGCTATAACAGCTTGGACTGATCACTGCAAATGTACTGTCTTTGGCAGTATTTCACTCTTGTAGAAGCTCAAACTCCTCCCCGTGTCCCACAACGCAATTCTTCTTTTCTTCAGACTGAGCATGGTCGCTACTAACATGAAGTAGAATGTGAATTTCAAGAAGAACAGGAAAACCTAACAGCCTCGTGGTTCACCTCCAAATCACTGCACATGTGACAAATGGGATAGAACAAAGAGCAAGATAGATGGGTAGATCTATTACAACATGCAAATAGCAGATAACTGGATCTGTCGTTATGGTTAAGTGCATAACTTTTGTAACCAATATGATCCTGTTTCCTAGTCATAATAACCTGGACGAAGTCCTTAGAAATTAATAGTGTGGTCTTATGACAAAATGCAATTGAAGTTGGTGGTTCATTTGCCTTGATCTAGACCCAATGGTCAACTTGTAGAGTTTAGCAAAGCTGTGCAAGAAAGACTATAATATTGCATTACATATATCAACCACAGATAAGTTCTTGAAAAAGGCAGTGCAGGTTGCAACTGACCTTATTGAGTGTGCCCTAAGCTTGAATAGAACAGGTTCAAAGGAAAGGAGAAAGTTGGTCATCTTGCCTCAAATGTTTGGCTTGATGTAAATAAAACTGTAGTTGTCTGTGTACATGCAAGGAATGCAGATTGTATCCCCCCTGTGTTTATTTATTGTGGAAAAATATTGGGAGGGTAACTGACTGACAGTTTAATTTCCAGAGGTACCACAGGCATAAAGGATGGATTATTCATAAGCACCACTTTGTCACTGTGGAAAATACGATACAGTGGCTTGGACCAAAGCGAATGAAGTTCTTAAATTCTTCAAGGTGAAACAATAGCAACTAGAACAAATCTTCCATGAAAGGAATTTAAGATACTTTCCTTGCAGTTTGAATGGGGCAGAGGTTGGCACCAGGTCTTTCTACTGTTATGTACAAATGATATTTCTTGGAACTTTTCTCTCCAGGCCTAAATTGAAAATTGGTAACTAGTCCTAGAAGACTTTCTTGGCAAACAAAAGCAAATAAATAAAAATAAATAAATATGTAAGGTAGCCTGAAAAGGAAGATTCCTCTCGCAAAGGTTTTGCATGAAAAGCTAAGGAAGAATGGTTAATTTCTTGACAGTAATCAGAAATGACAGCAAAATGTACTTTAATAGTATGAAAGCCTGATCCCTTGTCAAACAGGTCAACTAAAAACTGGAGTATGGAAGAGACTGTGGCTGTAAAGGGGTGCAGTCCTTGTGGCATAGCCCATGAGGAAAATATGAACCATTTGTCTTGGTAAATTTTTCTGGTAATGTAGGTCCCTGGCAATTCCTAAAAGTGGAATTAACATGTATTTTGTTTGACTGGATTTCTGGGTATGGTTTGCCAAATGGATGTGATAACAGCCTCAGATGAGGCAGTAGAAAGAGAAAATTTCTTATTATATCAGGACAAAGTAAGGGGAAATAAAACTGTTGGAGACAAAATGGAGTTATAAGAATTATTTTGGTTGTACACAGCCTGGATTTCTGTATAAATTTCATTATTAGAGGCAGTGAAGGCATAGAAGAGATGAGTGGGGGGGGGGGGGGGGCACAAGAGGACCTCAGCATCTATGGCTACCGGACCCTGAGAAGGAATTAGGAAAAATAAGTTGCTGCATTTGGTGCTTGATGGTAAAGCAAAGAGGTCACAGCAAGTCTTCTCTCAATGGTAAATGACTGTGTTCACTGTACACATATTTGGAGGCCACTCTTGAGGTACTGGAACATATCTGATCAAATTCTCAATACAGAGTTGGCTTGCCCCAGAATATGCATTCCCATTAGAAAGCACCATAAGTTGATATGGCTCATTCCTGTACTCTCATGGTTTCTTGACAGACAGAGAGAGAGAGCAAGTAGGATCTGGTTCCTCCTGACCTGTTGATATACCACATCACTGCCACATTGTCTGGCCTTCCTTTCTCGTATGCTGATGTACAAATAGGTCTTTTGGCAGTTCAACATACCACTAACCATTCTGCTCCAGACAATACCACCCCCCACTGTAATGCAGACTCCTCCATGATAACCATGGTTGTCAGAATGGGACAAAGAAACATCAGCCCAATAGTAAAGTCTGATGGCTGAAGACATTAAAGGAGATATTTCCTGCAAGAAATTAATAGACATATTGTGTGGTGCATGGGATCCTGCATCTGAACCACTTAAAGTTCAGTTGTGTAAGTAAACTTACCATAACAGTAGATGTTTGATTGATCACTGCTGCAGCAGCCTTAGCTATATAGGTTATATCCTGCAAATGCCAACTTCCAAAGTTTCAGGGCACCTTCCACCTGCCCAAACTGTCAGGCAGCTTGGGCTGAGCTGACTAAAAGACAAGTTTGGGTACTAAGCTATTCAGTGCTTTCCTGCCAACAGAGAGAGGGAGGCTGAGCCCTGAAAGGAGAGTGCTAGGAACAACACAAAAATACTGGCAGGATCACCACACTAAGAAACAAGGGGGATAGAATGAGGTAGAAGCTACTGCAGCAATGATCATTCTAATATCCACAGTTATAGTAAATTTAGTTACACAACTGTACTATGTTCAATATATTGATCACTGCTGCAGGAACCTAAGCTATATGGGTAGATTACCCTAGTTTACTGCATTTGGGAAGCAGAAGAAGTACAATTCAGGAGACTCTGGAGAATGGTTCTAGCAAAGATTGGCCTGTACCTAGAGAAGGAATCAAGTTCATAGTGGTTTGTAAATGTATGTACACAGGATCAAGAAGCAGCTTCTAGAATACTTCTAGAATATATCCCTTTCCAAAAAGCCATAGATGAAGCCAAAGCCCTAGTTGAGTGAGCCTTGACCCTGCCATATGAAAAAAATTGTTATGGTGAGCTTAGTCCACCATTTAGAAATAGTCTGTTTTGACACAGGTCATTCCTTCTTCTTACCTTCATAAGAAATGAACAATTGATCTTCTGATTGAGTTCTGTCGAGATAGTACCCGAGTTGTCTGTGGACATCCAAAGTATGGAGTATCCTTTCTCCCTCATTTTTAGGTTTAGGAAAGAAAATTGGAGATGGATAGTTTGCCTTAAAGAAAACTCGAATACCACTTTAGGCATTAAAAGAAGGATTAGTTCTCAAAGAAACCCTGTCCCTGTGGAAAATGAGATAGGGGTGACTCACCATAAGAGAGTGCAACTCATAGTCTTCTTGCAGAGATCACAGCAATCAATAAAACTGTTTTCCATGTTAAGAACAAGTCAGCCAGGTTAGCTGGATCAAATGGAGCATGTGTTAGCTTCTCCAAGACAAAATTAAGATCCCAAAGAGGAGCCACCATTTGAAGGCTTCTTGCACAATACCCCTTTCAAAACATTTTGCCACAAGACTGCATTGAAAGAGGAGGATCCATGGGCAGACATGATGAAATGGCCGAAATATGAAAACTGATAAAGGAATAAGAGAGAAAATCGGATAGCAAATCACACATATAGTGTAAATCCAAAGAATAGTTAACACAGAATGGGTACTGGTTATGTTGTTGACACCAACTAAAAAACCTTTTCCATTTGCTAATGTATGATTTTTTAGAAGTAGGCTTTTTTGCCTCCATTAGTACCTGCTGCACGTCCTATAGTCAACAGTTGCCTAAAAGGAGTTAAGACCTTATCATCCAGGTAGTCAGATGAAGTTAATTGATGTTGGGATGTATCAAACACCACTGCTCTTGTACGAGATGATCCAGTCTGTGAGGAAACTTATAGTAATTACAGCTGGCGATTTCCAAAAAAAGAGAAAACCATAGTTGCCTAGGCCAGAAGGAGTCACCACAATGATCTTGGGGATTCCTTATGAATATTCTGAATTATCCTTGATAAAAAAGGGTGGAAAAGCATACAGGAACATTTGTGAGCAAATAGAAGAAAATAAAAGGGATATGTCTTCCAGGTCTTCTTGCATGGAGTTCTGGAACACAATCTTGCCAGCTGATTTTTCAGAAAGAAAACAGAGAGGTCTATTTGAGGTACTCCCCACAGGTAGATCAAAACTTGCAAGACCCTCTGATTAAGTTTCCATTTGTGAGGGTCTTCTGTAGTCCTGCTCAGCCACACAATCTTCCTCTGATGGAATGTAAAATGCCTGTAGAGTGAGGCTGTACTGTAAAGCTATATCACAAGCTAACATGGTTAGTCTGCAAAAGGGGTAAGACCTGCCCCCCCCCCCTTCTAGTTGATAAAACACAAGACTTTGGTATTGTCTTTAACATCCTGAAGAGGTCCCAGGGACCAAATGTGATTCAGAGAGATGAGTGCCTTGATCAGGGCAGACATCTCTTTGATATTTGTGTGCTTGCATCTGTCCTTGTTGCCCCACATACCCTGCACTTTTATTGAAACTGATCCCCAAGCAAAGTCTGAGGCATCTGTGGTGACTGATTGCTTTAAAACAGGGAGGGAGAAGGGGAGACCTGGATTTAAGGATATCTGTTGTCTCCAACAAATGATTTCTCTTCTGACAAATCATAGTACTGGGATTTGAAAAGACAAAGGATGTTAGTGCTGGGACCAGAGAGACTTCAGATGCCACTGTATCCTCTTTCTGTGGAGTCTTGCCAGGTTTATCATGAGAATCATAGAAGCCGTGAGACCCTAAATCCTGAGGTACTGCCTCGCAGTGACCAAGGTTTGAGTTGAAAACCTTAGAAATACATGTGGATATGGATCTATTTTTTCATGTACAGAAAAGCTCTTTGAATTCAAGTGCCCAGTTGACATCTCACGTACATAATATTTTTTTCCCGTAGAAGAAAAGCTCTTTGAATTTAGGTGTCTAGTTAACATCTCAGGAACACAATTCTGTATGAAGCAGTTCAGAAAGACTTTTGAATGTTCTTTTGGAATCACAGCTTGTTTAAGAGATTGCTCATCCAAAAGAGAGATAGATTCCTGACACTGACAGATTCTAAAGATAAGCAAATCAGCTAAATATGGAAAAACTTGCATACCCTTCAGCCTGCAATGAGCTACGACTGGAGATAGTCACTTTGTCAACACTGTTGGTGCAGTGGAGAGTCCAAAGAGTAAGACAAACAACTGATAATGTGATCCAGACACACAAAACATTAAAAAACATCTGAAGTCTGGATGAATAGGGATGTGATAATAAGCATCTTTTAAGTCTAGTGTTACCAGGAAACGTGAAAAGGAAGAAGTAACAGATTGTGAAGTGACGTTTTGAATTTGAATTTGAGTTTTGAATTTCACAAACAGGTTTAGAAAAGAAAGATGTAGAACTGGTCTCCAAGAGTTTTCTTTCTTTGGCACTAAGAATATAGTGCTTGGAACAGCATGTGATTAAGTACCAGTGGAAACAAAAGAGTCTGATTTGCAGGATGAGGAATGGCCCCCTGGAAAGGAGGAATTTCCTTTCACTGCTATCTGCATCCTTGATGAATGATCTTCAGCACCCATTTGTCTGAAAAAAGAAGTTATGTCCTTACCATAACGTTCCATGTGGAGTGTTCATCTCGCCTTTGTTCTTACACATGGGTGCTGGGGCCGATCCTCGGCTCCGAGTCGGCCGCTTAGCAAAGCTTTGCATCCAGAAGAAGCTCGAGACCAACCTACCTCCCACAATTCCCTCTGCCTTTACCTCAGATCTAGTTTGCAAGAAACAATACCAGATCCAGCAATAACAAAGTAATCCCCTGTAAAGAAAACCTACATATACACAAGGAACGTAATTAGCTCAAGCCAGTAGAACAACAGAGAGACCACTAGTGGGAGACAAACAGGCCAGACTTCTAAACTGAATGTTCTTCCAGACCTGAGGGTGGGAATGTAAGAACAAAGGCGAGATGAACACTCCACATGGAACGTTATGGTAAGGACATAACTTCTTTATGTGAGAGTGTTCAATCTCGCCATTTGTTCTTACACATGGGTAGCGTCCCTAGCTCTGTTACCCTGAGTGACTCACGGAAGAACGTTCCTGAGCACAGTGGAACCAAAAGATGCTCTGTCCCTGGAAGTCTTGTCCACTTTATAATGAGTGATGAACGTATGTGGTTTAGACCAAGTGGCTGCCGCACAAATAGTGTCCAAAGGCAGACAAAGGCATGAGCCAAAGATGTAGAAACTGACCTATTAGAATGCCCCTTTGGTTTGGTGGGCAAACTCTGATTAGAAGCAGAATAAACGAAGGTAATACAATCAGTCAGCCATTTGGAAAGAGTACGCTTCAACACTGCCATGCCCTTTTTGTTGTTCGCAAAGGCTATAAAGAGTTGGTCTGCTTTTCTATGGTCTTTAGTTCTATCTAGGTAGAATCTGAGTTGTCTATGAACATCCAACTTGTGCAACATATATTCCAGCTTATTGGAGTAGTTTTTGAAAAAATGTGGGAAGCTCAATGGACTGATTAATGTTATTAACTGAACAAACCTTAGGAAGGAATGTAGGGTTTGTGCGTAATGATACCCTGTCCAGGTGAAAAATTAAATATGGCTGCTTAATGGAAAGAGCCTGAAGTTCTGATACTCGTCTGGCTGAAGTGATAGCTACTAGGAAAAAAGTTTTCCAGGACAAGAACTTTAAGGAACAGGAAGAAGCTGGTTCAAAAGGTGGTAACATTAGTTGGGATAAGAGCAGATTTAGATTCCAAGGAGCTGTAGGAAACCTAACTGCTGGTCTAAGATGAAAGGACCCTTTCAAGAAGGCTTTACAAAGCCTATGAGCCATAATGGGTGCTCCATTCTCTCCTACATGGAAGTTCGAAATCGCAGCCAATTGAACTTTTAGAGTAGCAGTAGAGGCTCCTTGATGAAACAGTATGGACAGGAACTCCAAAATCTTGTTTAGAGGGGCTACTAAGGGATCTAAATTTTATTTAGTCGCCCAGTAAACGAAACGTTTCCACTTACCGGTGTAAATTTTAGTAGTGGAAGCCTTATGAGAGGCTACCAGAATGTCCTGAACCGCCGGAGAGAAGATCAGACCTGGCTAAGTAGGGAAGCGGAGCAGCCAAGCTGCTAACTTGAGGGACAGGAGTGACGGGTGGGGAGCTCCTGACGAATGAGTCAGTAGATCTGGCACCGGGTCCAGAATCCAGGGCTCCCGCATTTGGTGAGCTTGAAGAAAGGGGAACCAAATCTGTCGAGGCCAGAATGGGGCAATGAGAATTATAGTCCTTTCCTGGTCCTTGGCTTTCTGAAGAAATTTCGGTATCAGAGGTAAAGGGGGGAAAGCGTACAGGAGACCCGGGGGCCAATCGTGAATCAGAGCGTCCCTGGGGACATCCCCTGGAGGGGGAAGAAGGGCAAAGTAGCTTCTGCATTTGGTGTTCATTGGAGACGCAAACAGATCGCAGCAAGGCTGGTCCCACTTGCGGAAGATCCTTTCCGCCACTATCTGGTTGAGGGACCACTCGTGAGGTAACAGGATGGCTCTGCTCAACCTGTCCGCTATGACGTTGGATAACCCCGGGATGTGCGTTGCTATCAGAAAGCGACCCGTGGATTCTGCCCATTGCCAAATTCTCATTGCCTCTCTGCACAACTGGTAAGATTTGGTTCCTCCTTGTTTGTTTATATACCAGACTACGGACATGTTGTCCATCTGAACTGCAATGGTCCCTAGAGGTAGAAGGGGGGAGAAGTGTAGCAACGCTAGAAACACTGCCCTCATCTCTAGAACATTGATGTGCAGGTTGTACTCTAAACTGGTCCATTCGCCTTGGACTGTCTGTCTCTGAAAAATGCCCCCCCCACCCTATCAGGGAAGCGTCCGTGGTCACTGTGGCTGTTGGTGTGGGTAACACAAACGGTCGGCCGCTGATGAAATTGTGATTCTGTAACCACCAAGATAGGTGTGCTTTGCAGGTGTTTGTAATGTGAATCTCGTGTGTCAGTGGTAACTGTTGGAATGACCACTGTGCGAACAGCAGCCATTGGAGAATTCTCATGTGTAGCCTCCCCATGGTAACTGCAATGAGGGAAGCTGACATGAGTCCCAAGACTTTCAAGACTAGTTTGGCTGGGGACTTTTTGGACAATAGTAGGAGAGATACGTGTTCTTGTAGGGAAGCTATTCTTGCGGAGGGGAGTTTTAGGAGCAAAGAACGGGTATCTAGCTCTGCCCCTATAAATGAAATATGCTGCGAGGGCTGTAACGCAGATTTTTCGAAATTTATCAAAATCCCTAGCTGAACACAAAGGCTGACAGTGTAGTCCCTGGCCTGTATCAGTTGACGCTCGGTGGTGGCAGAAAGGAGCCAGTCGTCCAGATACGGAAACACCCGGAATCCTAGACGTCTCAAGTGAGATGCTACCACTGCCATGCATTTGGTGAAAACCCTGGGGGCTGAGGTTAGACCAAAGGGCAGGGCTCGAAACTGAAAGTGGCTGGCTCCCAGCCGGAAGCGCAGGTGATCTCTGGATGCTCTGGCCATTTTGATGTGGTAGTAGGCGTCCTTGAGATCTATTGAGCACATCCAGTCGTCCTTCTGTAAGAATGGAAGGATCGATTGAAGCGTGACCATCTGAAACTTTTCTTTCTTGACATACGTATTGAGATTGCTTAGGTCCAAAATTGGCCTCCAGTCCCCTGTCTTCTTTGGAACTAAAAAGAACCTTGAGTAAGTTCCGGATCCTGCTTGGTCCGCCGGGACTGGTTGGATGACTCTTTTTTCTAGCAGCTTTGAGATTTCTATAGCTGCAGGTTCTCGCAGATGGGGTGGAACATCTGGGAATCTTTTTTGTGGTAATGGGGGGAATAGAAAAGGAATTTTGTAACCTCTAGTAATAATGCTTTTTACCCATTTGTCTGATGTAAGTTTTTGCCAGGCCTGAGGGTATAAAGCCAAGCGTCCCCCAACTGCCTCCAGAGCAGGACAGTCGGGCCTCCTCTTAGGAGTGCTGGAAAGGCTTCCCCGGGATAGTATCCCTGTCACCTTGGTTTTGCGGACCCCCTCTGCCGCCAGGGTGACGTCTTCCACCTCTGCCCCCCCTCTGCCTCTGGAGGGGGCATCACCCTGTGTGCCTGGGAAAGAACTCTGGGGTTTACGAAACCACATCTTTCCACCTCATTGCCCTTTGGGGTATGGTCTGGATGGGGTGGAAAAATGGACTCCGACAGCAGACAGAGTCTTTCCCTCAAGCTCACACCAGGTCAGGGTCTCCTTTACCTTGGGGCCAAAAAGAGTGGTGCCATCAAAGGGGGCGTTAGTAAAGGAAGACTTGAAGGCTTCCGCAAAGGAGCACAGGCGCATCCAGGATTGTCTACGAAGAGCAATCGCTGAAGCTGCAGCCCTACTCGACCCTTCGGCCGCATACGAGTTGAGCCTCATGGACGAGTTCACAATAGATGTAAGGGTATTGAGCTGTGCTGTAACCTTATCCGAGACAGCAGCATCTGTACTACCCTGGAGGGTATCTCCCAACTCTTTGACTAGATCCCTCTGTAATCTTGTGAAGTGTGTCAAGTAGTTCAGCGATCGCATGGAAAAAGTCGCTGAGCTGAAAATGTGCTTCCCATATCTGTCCATGGTCCTAGAGTCTCTGTTAGGAGGATGAACAGACGAGGAAGATTCGGACATCTCCTTTTTCGTGGCAGCTGCCACCACCATAGCATCCACTGGAACTCCCTTAGTGAGATATGACTTATCCTGAGGGGTAGTTATATATTTGTTAGGCTTCCTGGGAACTGGTTCCACTGTGTCAGGTGTCTCCCACGCCCTTCGAGCAATCAATTCCATTAACTCGTCAAAGGGTGGAGTGACCCAGGAGGAAGAAGGGCGAGCACCAAATGCCTTCAGCAGAACTGACTCATCCTCAGAAGGGGGTAGGGCCTGCCAATCACCTCTCTGTTTCAGGATCTCCAAGATGTCAGAAAAAGAGACATCCTCTGTAGGTGATTTTGGGGACCCCTCTGACTCATCCAAGTCAGTATCCGATGTTAAGGATTCTTGTGGAGAATCTAAGTGCCTCCTCTTGCACAATCTTTTCCTCGGGACGTCATCGGGGGGGGGGGCATCCGATGAAGCCTCTGAGGAAGAAGGGGCTCCCTCTGGGAGTGGCTGAGACACTGGTGCTCGACACTTTTGTGTAGTCGTGGGTGCAGAAGAAGACAACGGACCTTTATGGGAGGGAGAAGTTGCTTCTGCTGAAGTGGTTGTCTGAGAAGACAATACCTTCCTCATAAGGTCGAATGCTCCTGGACCCCGAGCCAAGAAATCCCCCAGTTCCGAAGAACGCGGAGGTATCTCCGACGCGGAACCCAAGGGCATCGACCCCGAGGACGGAGCCGAAGTGATCCATGCCGAGGTGCCGAGGGGGAGAGTCGGCACCGAAAAATCGGTTCGACTCTCGGTCCCGGAACCAAGGATAGATCGTCGGCTCCGCGAGTCCGGTAATGGTTCCGACAGAGTCGAGGTCAATGGTGCCGACCGAGAAAGGGACGGTTCCGGCACCAAGGGCTCCCTATCATCAGATCAACGTCTCCCGGCTCCGAAGGCTGAGTAGGCCTCGGAGGAGGATCAGATGGAGATAAAGGAAGGCCTTCGAGTCTCGACACCAATTGAGAGGAGACTGCAATGAGTTTGTACAGGAACGTGTTCTCCATTAACTTCTGCACCACACGATCTATGTCGGTGTCGGAGAGGGGCCTGGAAGACCGAGTCGAAGGAATAGAGGACGGTGCCGACCTCAACAGAGCAGGAGGTGGAAGCTCCGCCACCGGTTCCAAGACTCAAGGCTCGGTGACAGACAGAAGTTCTACACTCGGCCCCGAAGTCTGTGGAACCGGTGAACGAACCTTAAACGAAGAACTCGGAGCCGATGACCTGGGCTCCGATGTCTTCGACTCCTTCGAGGATCTAGAAGCCTGGTCTGACTTGTCAAGAGCCTCCTGGAAGGCAGGCTTCAAAAGACCTCTGTCCATAAGCTTCCTGCGCCTATCTGTCATGACCCTTCCACTAAAGGAATGACAGATAGAACAGTCTTCCTGTTAGTGGAGAGGGCCAAGACAGTGGACACAGGAGCTATGGTTGTCGGTGACAGACATCTTCTGCCCACACTGACACCTCTTAAATCCTGACTTAGCTTTCTCAGACATTCTGTAAGAAAAAGTAAGTACACGATTACAAAACACTGTCAAATTAGGTTATCAAATAACTAGCAATAAAATTGCAGGTATCAAAATCCATGTTTAGCAGTAGTGGGGTAGGCCCTAAGGTAAACCTAAACTATATATATATATATATATATATATATATATATATATATATATATATATACTGTATATAATAGAAAAGGATGACCAGACCACACACACACACACACACACACACACACACACACACACACACACACACACACACACACACACACACACACACACACACACACACACACTAAATATATAGAGTCAAGAATCCTAAAACTTTTGAAGAAAAAGTTCAAGAAAAAAGTAATCTTATCTTCCCAGTTGGTCTGAGCTGAGTAGAAACGATGCGATCGGTTGCAGCGGCAAACTAGATCTGAGGTAAAGGCAGAGGGAATTGTGGGAGGTAGGTTGGTCTCGAGCTTCTTCTGGATGCAAAGCTTTGCTAAGCGGCCGACTCGGAGCCGAGGATCGGCTCCGACACCCATGTGTAAGAACAAACGGCGAGATTGAACACTCTCACATCAATCAGTTCCGAAGGAGAAAAATGGAGATTTAGACTTTCTGGAAGAAAGAAAGGGCCAGGGTGGAGGAAGTTACAAGGTCTATTGAATAGTCATTCAGACTTGCTGGACTGTCCTTGGTTTGGGGTGGTTTGAGGTTCCTTTTTGGAATCCCTTGTCATTTCTTCACAAATGCCTTCTTACCTTTTTTGTTGAGACTGCTTATTCTGCTTTTTGCCAAAACTGGATGATGAGTTAGCGAATCCCTTAGAAAAAAAATGGAAAAGGAAGACTGAAAAACCTTACAAATTCCCTGGATCAGCTTGCCCCTTTTATCACACTTTTTGATCACCTCTGCAGCAGAGGGGCCAAAATCGCTGTCCAAGCAGGAATTTAAAATCACATTTTTAACATCATCTGGGGGGTTCTGAGAATACAGCCATGTAAACCTCAAAATAGTATGAGTTCCCATAGCCCTGGATGAAGTATTAACAGAGTCATATGCACACTGCAAACAATGAGTATTGACCTGTGCAATAGAAGAAACAAAATTATTTAAACCATATTTGCCTTACAAGAAGAAACTGCAGATAAAAAATCCTTATAGTTTTATAATTAGTCAGAACAATCTAACATATATGCCTGACAAATTGACATTCTGAAAACCAGAGTTGGCAGAAGTCTACACTTTCTCCCATAATTATCAATAAATTTCCCCATCCTTATCAGAAAAAGTAGGATTGGAAATAAAAGTTATGTACTTACCATAATGATAGATCCATGTTGTTTCATTTTGGGTATTTAGATCCAATCGCAACCAACCTCAGCACCTTCTGCCAGACCTTTGGATCCAAGACTCTGACTCCTCCCTTACCTACAATTCCGTACTTCTGTCTGAAATACCTCAGACTGAGTTTGCTGACTGTTTCTAATCATAGAGAAAATTATCTTGATACTAATAAGAACTGTCATGGAAACAAATAACCACTTTATTAAGTGTACTCAGCTTGGAAAGGTTGCCTTATACAGAGAGGGTTCTAATCGAGGTCTTTCTGAGCACCAGAGATTATATATGGCAATTTGAAAGGGGGAAGGAAGGAGGGATGTTGAACTTGATGAAATGAGATGACATGGATCTATTTTTATCTTAAGTACATAACTTTCATATCCTATGTTCTCTCTTTTCATCTGATTCAACATTTGGCACAGACTCCCAAGCTGTCTACCAAGAAGTCTACCACCCACATAGAAAGTGTAATTTTTGACACATGGTGCCTTACTTTTATTTTGGAAAGGGAGACAAATAGTTAATATTATTTTCTAATATATTTGGTACAGTGTAAGTAATATCAAAGTTATCTGTGAACATCAAATGTATGAAGCATATGTCCTCCTTTGGTAATGCAATTGATAAAAATTCTGGCAGGTCAATGTACTGATTAAGATTTGCTTCAGCTGATACTTTTGGGGAATAGGTAGGGTTTGTCCTCGATGATGCTCTGTCTTTGTGGAAGGTGATTAAAGGTGGCTTACATGAAAGCATTTGTATTTCCAAAAACTTGCCTAGCAGAGTTAATGAAAATCAGGAAGACAGTTTTCCAAGAAATAAACTTCAAGTCAACCAACGCTGCATGCTCAAAAGGATTCTACATCAATGAGGCCTTAGTAATGAGGAAAGCTTTGGATAGCCTAAGAGAAATAATCATTACAGCCTATGTGAAAATTTTAAATGGCAGCCATTCCATCTTTGATAGCAGACAAACTGGAACCCCAGTGAAAATGTTCTGATAGAAATTCCAGTATCGATGGGAGAGAGGCAGAAAGAGGGTCCAGTCCTTTTGAAGATGCCAAAATAGAAAATTGTTTCCCTTTGCTTTTCTAAGTCTTTTTGGTTGATTGCTTTTGAGAAGAAGAAATGTGGAGTACTGAAGACGACAGCCTGACATATCTGGCTATTGTTAAAATTGAAGAAACCATGTAGTTACACTTAGGGTTTGTAGGTCTGGTAAAGGGGTCTCACATGGGTGACTTAGGAGATATAGAATGAGATCCAGCACCCAGGGAGGGTGCAGTAAATGAGGCCGAAGGAAGGGGAGCCAAACCTGCCAGGGTCAGAATGGGGCAAGGAAAATTACTTCGGTCTTGCACCTCATAGCTTTTAGTATGAGTTCTGTCAAGATATCATTGGTGGGAATGCATACAGGAGACCTGGGAGCAAAGTGTGGATTACAGCATCTCTCACTAACTGTCCCTGTGGAGGGATGAGGGCAAAGTTACTGCTGTACTTGTTGTTAAGGTATGAGGCAAAGAGGTTGCAGTAAGGTTGACCCCAGCGGCTGGAGATTTCTGTTTTCACTCATTGTTTGAGAGACCACTCAAGAGGTAATATGATACACCTGCTCTGTATGTCCACTAATACATCTGACATCCCAGGAATGTGCATTGCTAGAAGAAAGTGATGGGAAGACATTGTCAACTGCCAGTCTCGCATGGCCTCCTGGCAAACAGGATATGAACATGTTCCCCCTTGTTTGCTGATGTACCATACCACTGACATATTCTCTGTCTGGATGGAATTCACATGACTGAGTAGGTAGCCCTAAAAAACCTGAAATGATATGAGGACTGCTCTCATCTCCAAAAATTTTGATGTGAAGTTTGGCCTCCTCAGGTGATCTTGTTCCTTGAACCGTATTCTCCTTGAAATATCCCCCCTACACACACACAAAATATAAAGGAAACATCTGTGGTTACTGTGGTCTGGGGGACTGGTGCCACTGACAGAGAGGTTACCCACCAAATTATGTGGTTTCTGCATATTTGAATGAGGCGGATTCTGGCATAGAGGGGATGGGGGCCCTGAGACCATCAGTGTCCATTGTAACACTCTCATGTGGTATCAAAGTGATGGTAGAGACCATCAGACCTAACAGACATATAATCAATCTTACTTGTGGACAGGCATGCTGAATAACCCGAACAGCTACCCATCTTAATGATAGAACTCTTGATTTGGGAAGTTTGGCAGTTTGATGAATTGTATCGATTTGACATCCTATGAATTCTATTTGTTGAGTAGGGGGTAGTTTGCTCTTTGCTTGATTGATAGTTATTCCTAACTTATCTGCAAGACAAAGCAGGAAAATTTGGTACTGAAGTAGCAGATCACTGGAGGTAGCAGTTAGGAGCCAATCATCTAGAAATGGGAAAACTTGGATCCATTGTAGTCATAGATAAACTGCTTCTACTGCCATAATCCTGGTGAATACCCAGGGTGGGGTGGTTGTGGTGAGACCGAATAACACTGCTTTGAACTGTCAGTGATTGGCTCCCTGGATTGCTTTTGAATCTTTATACAGAGAACATCCAATCATCCTTCTTTACAGAGGTAGTATGGACTGTACCGTGACAATCTGGAACTTTGCATGTTTTACAAATTGATTGAGGTGGCTAAAGTCCAATATTGGCCTGAGGTCCCCTGTCTTCTCTGGAACAAAAAAAACCTGGATAGAGTCCGGATTCTAACTGGTCTGGGGAGACCTGTTGGATGACTCTTTTTTTCTAGCAACTTTGAAACATCTGTTGCTGCACATTCCAACTGATTAGGTAGAGTATCGGGAATCTTTAATCTTTTCCTTAGAGAATGCAAAAAGGGTATTGTATAGCCTCAAGTGATTAGCCATTTGCAACTCTTGTGGGTGTAAGGTTAAGTGGCCCCTGAATGGCTCCAGAGGGCAGAAGCCAGGTAACCATTCAGGAGCACTGATACTGTTTCTCAATGAAGGGACCATGGAAACTCTGATTCTGCAGTCTGCCTTTACCTCTGGGATGATGTCCATTCAAATTACCTCCTGTGCCTCGAGGAGGCCTATTCCCAGGAGTATCATGGTGAAAAACCTGTGATTTCCTGAACCACATTTTCTTACCTCCCTTTTGATTCCTCAAATAGGATCTTAGTGGAATGAGGAAATGGATTGCTATGGCAGACAGGGTCTTACCATCTTGTTCACTCCTAGTAAGCATCTCTTTTACTTTGGGTCCAAGTATTGTGGAGCCATCAAAAGGGCATTAATGAAGGATACCTTGAATCTTTTCGCAAAGTAGCAAAGCTGCATCCAGGCATGCTTGGTAACACTTGTACCAGCTGTTCTTGCTGTGCCATCTGTTGCATTTGACAGTAGGTGCATGGCAACATTAGAAGTAAATTTTAGGGTAGATATCTGGGAATCCACTGTCTTTTGAATATCGGATGGTAAGTTACCCAAAACAGACTTGGACATCTCCTCAATCAAGTCCTTTTGGAAACAAGACAAATGAGAAAGGTAATTGAGTGCCCTGACTGCAAAGTCACTGAAGTGTAAGTCCATTTCCATAGTATGTACAAGGCCCTTGACTCTGTGTTAGGGGGATGGACAGAAGAACTCTGCTCAGACAGTTCTTCATTTGTAGTTGCTGCTACCTCTATGACATCCACTCAAAGTCCTTTAGACTAGTGCTGTCTATCTTTTGGAGCTGCTAATATTATTTTTAAGGGCTTGACTTTGTCACATCAGGGTTCTACCATGCCCTCTGTGCCATAACATCTATTAGTGCATCAAGAGGGGAAACCACCCAGGAAGTAGATGAGCCAGGCCCAAAGGCTTCAAGGAAAAAGGACTCATCGAGAGAAGGGATTTCAGTGGACCATCCTCCATTATGTTTTTTATTCTCATCCCTATTCTGCTTCATCAATTCTAGGATGTCCCCAAATATGACATCTTCCAGGGGCATCTCATATCCTGTGTCGTCCACCAAATCTGTGTCCTCAGTGACAAACTCAGGAGAACAGTCTATGTGTCTTCATTTACACGTCTGTTTTTTTGGAACAGTTTTGGGGTTTGGTGGAGACAGATTGGAATCAGACTGGGAACTCATGTGTCGAGCTGTCTCAAAGCCTATGGGTTCTGATTATCCCTGTCAACCCATATGAGAGGTATACAGAACAGGTTCCACTGGATGTTGGAATGGATCCAAACTCAGTACATGTACCTGCCTTCCTAGTCCAACCAAGGCCCTCTCCACAACCTCAAAAACAAACTCCACTACCGGAGCCAAGGAAGTACTCCCTCTGTCAACTGACTTGGGAAGCCTCCCTGCTGAAGCACAGATCTGCTCTGAGGAGGACCTTGGACCTGACCTGTAAATCGCTGGGGCATCAGAGGGGAAACAGCTCCTAGAACTTCACGGCTGATGCCACTATTGGTACTGTGACAGCGACACTTCAGCTCCAAGACTTGTAGGAACTGGAACAGAATAGAGGACAAGTACCAGAGAAAAGTGTGATGGGGCTGATAGGCCTGTTCCCAGACCTCCTCTGAGGGATGAGGACTCCCCGCTGGATCTCTGTCATCAAAAATTTTCTCATCATTCAGTTGACTTCCATTTCTGTGAGACTTCTGGTGGATCATCCCGACCTCAACAATGAAGCTATTGATGTAGGTCTTGAGGAAGGGTCTATGTTCAGCTATCGAATGGAACTTCCATCAAACAGTTGAACATCAAACCCTATTCATCGAGCATTCATTCATCAAAAGTTCATTTTATCAACAGAGAAAGTAAATAGTTGGTCACCACTTCCCCATCTGCCCTTTTCCCCACTGTAGTGCAGACTTGGAGTTGGTATATATATAGTTTGGGGGAGGGAGAGAAGCCCCCCACATTGGGAGGTGTTAGGGCAAAGCCCCCCAACTGGGTGGGTTTGAAATACTGCAGTGGGGTACACAGGGAAGTGGTGGGCAACTAGTTACTTTCCTCATTGGTGAAATTAACATTCACTGAATGAACGTTTGATAGATAGTGTTTGATGTTCAGCAGTTTGATGGAAGTTCCATTCGATGGCTGAACATAGACCCCTCAAAGACAGTTTATGTTGCAGGATTAGTAAATGCAGCTGAGGGCTCACTAGCTCTGGAGAAAAGGTAGCTCTAGGGGAGGTAATATGGACCTGACTGTCAGGTGGATCCAACTGCCATGAAGATTTTGGTATCGGACCCGACAAACTGGATGGAGCTGGAGACTGATTTCTTGATTGTTTTGTTCTCTTCTCTTCTAGTCTCTTATCTTCAGTTCTTTTTCTATAGATTTTTCTTACCGTTTTTCAATAGGTCTGTCCTAACCTTTCTTCCTCCTCTCTTCAGTACTTGGAGAAGCAGATGTAGTTCTTGCTTCAGAAAACATAGTGAAAGACCCTGTCTGTGGGAGGAAGCAAACCTTTAATTATTAGTTTTTCCTTCTACCTTGAAAACCTCTTATCCCAAAAGCAGCACAAATTTCACAATTTGCCTGAAGATGATTGTCCGACATTGGGAAACATCTATTTATATGTATATGTATATATATATATATATATATATATATATATATATATATAGTTATATTTATGTATAACCAACAGCTATCAGAATAAACAGTTGAAATCTATGAAGAAACTACCCTATAAAACCTATTATTACACACAAGTATTAATGCTAGTCATAAAAATATAGCAATACCATAAGAAACTAGGAAAAAATCACACTAATAGCCTTAAGGACTAATTATACAAAAACTACCTAACAACCTAACCTAACAGTACACTGTTACACACAAGTATTAATATTAGTCCTAAAAAATATAGCAATACCATAAAGAACTAGAAAAAATGACACTACTAGTCTTAAGGACTAATTATACAAAAACTACCTAACAAACTACCTATCTATATCAAACAAAGCTCCTCATTAGCACTCTTCAAGAAAAATCTTGATGATTGGATGGGAGATAGGAAATTCACCCGGGGATCACTTCTGTGGCTCTGCTTGACAGGGGCACAGGAAAATCATTTTCTTGGGTAGCAAAAGCTAGGGTACCATTTGGCTAGACTTATATAGCCCCTAGGGCCAATAGCCAAGTACCTACCTATGAACCTATATAATACACTAAGAAATTTAAAGGGAGGACCTGAGGAGAAATTTAAAGTAGAAAAATCATCACTTATCATGACTAAAGAACAAGCTCTTGGAATTTACACAGCTCTCAACAAATCAGGGACAAATCCAGAAACAATCAGGGACACTTAAAATATTACTACTGTTAACTTGAGATACTGACAGAAAAATAATAAATATTTTCTGAAGTGAAAGACGTATATACCTATAATTACTGTCACTCTTTATTAAGTGTAAATCACTGCCTTTTCTCCAAAAGTCAACAGGTTTAGGCAAGATTAAGAGGGACAGAGCTAAAATTTGAGACAAATTCATGGACGGTTTAAAGAGGTATGCTCGGAAACACATCTACATGAACAGACACAAATGATATCTGATGTAATTCAGACAGAGGAAATAAATTGTGGGTAAGGGAAGAGTCAGAGCCTTGGATCCAAAGCTAAGGAGAAGGCGTCAGGGTCAGAAGCGATCAGATCTGACTACCCAAATGCTGAACTGGATGAAAGACAACACTGGATCTAAGTGTTTTGCAGCAGTGGGATCAACTAAAGCTATAGTTGCTGGGTCAGGTTTGGGAATAGTGTATAAAAACTTAAAAGGCTGAGGATTTTTATACAACCTATCAAGCTTTTTAGGGGCAGTTGTCTGGCTATGAGGAAAACTGCAGGCAATAACACATAAATCTTCTAAAGCACACAAAACAGAAGGAATGGGTGTAGGTTCTGGGAATTCCTTCAATAACAACCCAACTCATAGTATTTTCTGAGGGACCGACCCACTAAAAACTGGCATATTCCAGCAATAGTCACAGAGAAAGAGAAATCCCTACAGGGTGAATCAGAAACAGAGCTCTCCTCTGAATCTGAATCAGAAATCTGAGGAGAAAACCCTGTATCTGTCCTTTCATCTTCCTGTTCAGATTCAGAGCCAGATTTGTTAATAGCTACATGAAGTGTAGAGATGATAAAACAATGATAAATGGCAGAATATGTTAATGAAAGTATAAAGAGCTGAAGTACATGTTAATTAATCACTCCAAAATGGCAGAGCTATTTAGGAAGCTATAACACAATTGTGTACACTCGTAGACTTTATGCCTTGTACACCAAAACACCTTGGAATGCTGCATGATTACACTTAGGAAAAAAAGCATGTTAGGGTGCTGCTGCTGTTGACAGATTTCAGGAAAGAAGAAGAAGGGTGTTTAGACCACATTGGACTTATAATGGACTGCATGACAAAGAAATGTAAGAGAGATACAAGGTAGATATGGAAACACATGAGGAAATATGCAACATCTACCGACCCTAACTCAGGCCCCAGGAAAATTATGAATAAGCCACCCCAGTGGAAACAAAGATATGTTCAGTATTATGTGTACTAGCTACTGGTACATTCCAGATACCTGCAAGAGAATTATTAGGTGTGTCATAGGCATCAGTTTTCAGAATATTACATCAGTTTTTAAATGCAATGCTACTACATGCAAGGGACATTATCTACTTCCTATGAACCACACAGGAGATAGCAAGAACCATGCAGGAATTCTATGCAGAAGCACACTTCCCTGAAGTATTGGGACCATAGATTGCACACACACACACACACACACACACACACACACACACACACACACACACACACACACACACACACACACACACACACAGAAATAAAAAACCTACCTGGAGAAAAGGTTAGGAGATACTTCAACAGAAAAGGTTTCTACTCTATAAATTGTCAGGTTGTCTGTAATGCCCAAGAGATCATATACAATGTATGTGCAGGTATCCCCGGCAGTTTCCACAACACACAAATATGGCACACTTATTATCTGTACACCAGGTTTGCTAGGGGTAACATTCCTCAAGGTCATCTAGTGGGGGATGCAGGTTATGTAGTTCATGACACCCACGGGAAACCCACACAACTCCACTGAGCAAGGATATAATGATGTCCATGCTCAAACCAGGAATATCATAGAAAGTGTGCTTGGATTGCTGAAATCAAGGTTTCATTGTCTAGACACATCAGGAGGTGCACTGCAGTATGACCCAAGCACCTCTGCCAAAATACTTACAGACTGCACCATGTCACACAATAAAATACTCAGAAAACAGCTTCAACAATTACAGCAAGGGGCTGGACCACAGTTTCAAGGACCACAGGCAGGGTCAGCAGCAACAGATACAAATGAGAAGTCTGAGGGAGAACCATTAGCTGCAGATGGTGCTGGTAAACAGAGGAGTGCACAGTATACCTTGGTTCTGGCTACGAGGAAAAGGATAGCATACACATACACACTCACTGCCTAGCCCAACACCTAAGATCCCTCCCACATACAAAGAAGAAAACTGATGCCTTTCAAACAATGCAACCTTTAAGTGACCATGTAATGGCTGTGTTCTGACAGCATCAGCCAGGGAAAACCATTAAGGACACATTGCACTTGCACTAATAATAAATGTGGAATCTGTAAGAAAAAAATAAGTTATAGAACTGATTACTCTCAAATTAAATATGTATATGCCCCTAAGCAGAACATTCGTCTGAGTTGTACACTTATGTCAGTAACATCTCCTCTGTCAGATTTTTGCTGTATTCACTTATGTATTACAAACAGTACTGCGCCTCAAGCATTTCAATCGACCATCATCTATAAAACATGGAACAGGTCAATTATACTCTCATTTGCACAATTATACTAAGAAACAAGAATGAAGTACCTAATGCTTCCAATGTTATAATGACAATACAAACAGAAATACAATGATATTCAACAATTACTGTATGGAAACAATCATTCACAAATGAGTTTGAACAAGAAATCAACAGCTTTTCTTCTGCAATGCATGTTGATAAATTTAAGCTTGTGAATAAGCAAGCATTAGCCATCCACTGTGTGCATCAGACATACATGCGACTCTAAGTCACAAAGATATATGCAGTCACAGTCATCATCATTTGTACTGACCAGTGGTGGGTGGGCAAGGCTGAGATCAAAGAAGCCAATGTGTGCAAATAAGAAGAGTATGCAGTGTTCAGGACCAGTAACAATATATATATATATATATATATATATATATATATATATATATATATATATATGGGTCAACTTCTGATTGTTGAAAACTCACTTTCTCGACAACCAGAAGATCTAACCCATTTAAGCGAAAGTGCTCTAAATCAAAAGTGCACTTTCGCAAAAGCCGGTTCTCTGAAGTGCATTAGAGCATTAGCATGGGGATAGGGAAATATATCCTTTTCCCCACTGTAGTGTAATCTCGGAGTTAGTATATTTAAGTAGGGGGGTGTGGGGGGCACAGGAGGGCTTGCCCCCCTACAAAATACTGTTTAAAGTAATTTTGTTTCGTTTTTTTGTGGGTTGGAGAATTAGAAGTTATGTACTCACCATAACGTTCCATCTGAGTAGGCGACTTCATTCGGATGCAACCTGTGGGTATCGGATCCGACCTCGGATCCGAGCCGGCAATTCAAAAGCTTAGGCTCCGAGCTCCTAGCTCCTCCCTCTTACCCATAACCCCTTGCCAAGCCCTGACTGACCTCAGATTGAGTTTGCCTCAAAATACTGACTACAGTACACGAAAACAGCATAAATACTCGCTCTATAAAGGTCAGGGGGATGGAGGGGGGGATGGTTGCATCCGAATAAAGTCGCCTACTCAGATGGAATGTTATGGTGAGTACATAACTTCTAAATCTGAAGTAGGCAGACTTCATTCGTCTGCAACCTGTGGGACAGAGTCCCCAGCTACCTGAATCTTGGGCGGCCGTCATGGAAGGATGTTTCGGAGCACCACTGAGCCAAAGGATGCTCTTCCTCTAGAAACAACATCCACCTTATAATGAGAAATAAAAGTATGAGGCGAGGCCCAAGTAGCTGCCGCGCAGATATCATCCAATGATACACGGGACTTAAAGGCGGCTGACGTGGAAACTGCCCTAGTAGAATGAGCCGTAACCCTCTGAGGAGCAGGTCTACCTGAAGTGTCATATGCCTGCAGAATACAATTAGCAATCCACTTAGATAGTGTGACTTTAGATACTGCTTTACCCAGAGCAAATTTAGCAAAGGAGACGAACAGCTGATCTGATTTCCTGTGACCAGCTGTTCTGTGAATATAAAACGTAATTGTCTATGAACATCCAAGGAATGCAATTTGTATTCTCCTTTGTTTGAGTACTTGGGAAAAACACAGGTAAATTGATTGATTGGTTAATATTAGATTCAGAAGAGACCTTCGGAAGAAAAGATGGATTGGTCCTGAGGCACACCCTATCAGGGAAGAAAGAAAGGTAAGGCGGCTTGACGATAGAGCCTGAAGCTCAGACACTCTTCTGGCTGAAGTGATAGCTACCAAGAAGACAGTCTTCCAGGAAAGGTACTTTAGATCTGTAGAAGCTGCAGGCTCGAAGGGAGGAGCAGTAAGGGCTTGCAGAACTAAAGACAAGTCCCAAGGTGGTACAACCTCCTTGACTGGAGGCCTCAACAAAAAAAATCCCTTTGAGAAATGTTTTGCATAATTTTGCCGTCATAAGGGGAGCTGTCTCATGACCAATGTGATAATGCGAGATAGCTGCCAATTGTACCTTAATCGTGGAAGAACTTGCCCCTTGATGAAAGAGGTCTGTTAAAAAATCCAGCACCGCTGACATAGGTGCCGAGAAAGGATCCAAAGTTCTCTGTACCGCCCAAATAGAGAATCTCTTCCATTTACTCCGATAAACCTGCCTGGTGGAAGGTTTATGAGCTGCCACTAAGATGGCCTTGACCGGTGATGAGATACCGGGAGTCCTAATCAAGGATGGAACTGGAGCAGCCAAGCTGTCAACTTCAGGGTGCGCAGATTGGGAACCGACATTCCCAGAGGGTGGGAGATGAGATCCGGAATTGGATCCAGAATCCAGGGTGGATTGATTTTGTGAGACCATACGAAGGGGAACCAAGGTTGACGAGGCCAGAACGGGGCAATGAGAATCATTCTGCTCCCCAAACTGTTGGCTTTCTGCAGAAGCCTCTGCATCAGAGGAAGTGGAGGGTAGGCATAAAGGAGACCGGGAGGCCAAGCATGCACCAGAGCATCTCTCGGGAATTCCCCTGGTGGGGGAAGCAGAGCGAAGAAATTGTCGCATTTGGCGTTTGAGGGAGAGGCAAAAAGATCGCAACAGGGTTGCCCCCAGACGGCAAAAATCTTCTTCGCTACTTGAGGATTGAGAGACCACTCGTGTGGAGAAAGAATGGTGCGACTGAGCTTGTCCGCAAGGATGTTGGACTTTCCCGGAATGTGCGTTGCTACCAGAAAGCGTTTGGTGGAAATTGCCCATTGCCAGACTCTCATGGCCTCTCGACAAAGGGGGTAAGACCTGGTTCCTCCCTGTTTGTTGATATACCAGACTACCGACATGTTGTCTGTCTGAATCGCAATAGTCCCTGAAGGAAGAACGTGGTGAAGTGCTTGCAACGCTAGGAGCACCGCCCTCATTTCCAGGACATTTATATGCAATGACGTCTCTGTGGGATTCCACGTGCCTTGGACAATCTTTCCCGCAGAATGCCCCCCCCACCCGAGGCAAGAAGCGTCCGTGGTCACTGTGGCTTGGGGAAATGCAGCACAAAAAGGTCTCCCTGCCAGGGGCTCCGGAGAAAGAAGCCACCAAAGAAGGGAGTCCCTGCACGCCTTGCTGACCGCAATCGGAGCGTTGAGAGGAACAAAGAGGGGACCACTGAACCTGAAGGGTCCATTGAAGAACCCGCATGCGTAAGCGAGCATGAATGAGAAGCTGAATAGCTGCCGCCATAGAACCTAGGGCTCTCAGGACCGAAGCTGCAGTTGGAGATGGTTGCAGGACCGCTGTCACATGACACTTCAGGTTGGCAATTCTGTCTGGAGTGAGGAAGGCTCGCATTGATCTGGTGTTTAGTCTTCCTCCTATGAAATCTATAACTTGTGTTGGGTGCAGCAAAGATTTCTCCCAGTTGATTGTGATGCCCAGCCTTGGGGCCAGTTGAAGAAAGTAGTCTCTGGCTGAGCACAGAAGATGCCTTGATGATGCCGTCAGGAGCCAGTCGTCCAGGTACGGAAAGACCTGTAATCCCTGGAGCCTCAGGTGGGCCGCTACCACCGCTAGCACCTTGGTGAACACCCTGGGGGCTGAGGTGAGACCAAAGGGGAGGACCCTGAACTGATAATGACTGGCTCCCAGCCGGAAGCGAAGAAACCTCCTGGATCGTCTGTCCATGCGAATGTGGTAGTACGCGTCCTTGAGGTCGATGGAGCACATCCAGTCGTTCTCCCTCAAGAGGGGAAGTATAGATTGGAGGGTGACCATCCGGAACTTTGCTTGGTTACTGACAGGTTCAGCTGGGAAAGGTCTAAGATTGGTCTTAGGTCCCCGTTTTCTTTGGCACCAAAAAGAACCTGGAGTAAAACCCTAATCCGGTTTGATCTAGGGGGATGCGCTGGATAGCTCTTTTTTCTAGCAGCTGTTCGATTTCGACAGCTGCCGCCTCCCTTTGGTCGGGTGGAACATCTGGGAGGCTGCGAGATTTGGGAACCTTGAATAGGGGAATTGAATAACCTCTGGATATGACACGAAGCACCCAACGGTCTGTTGTTATGGACTCCCAAGAAGTCAGGTGCCTCGAAAAACGCCCCCCGACTGCCTCCAGAGACGGACAGCCGGGCAACCCTTCAGGGCTGCTGCGTGGGTCTATCAGAGAAAGGTTCTCTGGACCCAAAGTTGCTAGGAGCCCCCCTGCCTCTAGGACGACGACCTCCCCGTCCTCCTCTGCCACGGTAGGACTGGTTATCCGGAGCAGGTTGGGACTGCTGCAATTTCCGGAACCACATCTTCTTCTGTCCCTTTTGGTTCTTAGAGAAGGACCTCTGGGGAGCTGAGAAGCGGACTCCGACGGCAGACAGCGTCTTCCCGTCCTTTTCGCTCTGGACTAATGTTTCGCGAACAGTCTTGCCAAACAAGGCAGAACCAACGAAGGGGGCATTCGCGAAGGTCGCCTTGAAGGGCTCTGCAAAATCACAGTGGCGGAGCCAGGCCTGTCGCCTCATGACTTGGCCTGCTCCACTGGCTCTAGCGGCTCCCTCAGTAGCATGAGAAAGCAGCCGTATAGACGTATTGGAAACTGATCTGAGAGTGGCCATTCGGGTGGAGTATACCTGTTTATCCTCACTCGACATGGACTCCGGGGGAGATGCAGCGTATTCTTTAATCAGATCCCGCTGCATCCTAATGACATGTGCCATGTAGTTCAGCACTCTCAAAGAGAAGGTTGCTGAACTGAAAACTCGCTTCCCAATGCGATCCATCGAGCGGGACTCCTTGCCCGGAGGATGCATGGAGGGACTCTCCTGGGCCAATTCCCTCTTCGTGGCTGCAGCCATCATCATGGCATCTACTGGGGGGCCCTTGCTCCAGTGAGTGCGGTCTGCCGGAGGGGAAAGGATGCGGTCAGGACGCTTGGGGACAGGCTCAACGGTGTCCGTATCCTTCCACGCTCTGATGGATATAAGATCCACCAGAGGGTCAGCAGGAGGGGACACCCAAGAGGTAGAAGGGCCCGCCTCGAATGCCTCCAAGAACACAGACTCGTCCGAGGAAGCCTTGGGGGCAGACCACCCCCCCCTGATCCTTAACATCTCCATAATGTCTCCAAATGAGACGTCCTCAGGGGGTGACCTAGGGGAGCCTTCCCTTCATCCAAATCTGTGTCTTGATAACGGACTCGGGGGAGTCCATGTGCCTCCTTTTGCACTTACGCTTCCGAGGTACTTCATCGGGGGGGGCTGTCCGAGGAGTACTCTTCAGCAGTTGGATGTTCCAAGGGAACCACTTGGGACATCGAGGCGGGCTGTCCCTGGGACCGGCTGGTGGGGCCTGGCCCAACTGCAAGGGAGTGCGGGATGGAGCCGTGGCAGGGACCGGGGGTCCGGACGTCCTCAACAGTGCCCTTTCCACTACGTCGAAGGCCGGGGGGGGCCAGCTTCTCTAAACCCCGAGAGCCGACTCCCACTGGATCCGGCCGCGGATCGGTGTCGGAGCGAAACCGTCGGATCCGAGACCGTGTGCTCCGACCTGGACGGAGCCGAAGACACACCAGCTCCCTCGGATCCGAGGCTCGGTCCTCGGCTCCGAGAGGTCGGGTCCGAAGTACCCGAAGCACTCAAGGGATGGGACGGATCCGAGGTGCGCCGACCTATCGGATCCGACCCACCCCCGGATCCAAGTCTGCCCGGCGCCGACAGCTCCGAACCCATGGTATGGGTCGGAGAAGGAGCCAAAGGGGCGAAAAAGGTCAAGCCCTCCCGGATGGGGGGGGGCTAGGAGCACTCCCATTTGCATTTGGGCCTGGATGAATTTCCTCATCATCCGGTCCATATCAGCTTCACTCATGGAAAAAGTTGACCTGGTGGAGGCCACCGAAGCGGACCTAAAGAGCCTCGGAGACCTCCTAGAAGGGCTAGCCTCCTCCTCCTCGGGTCCAGGAGAGAACCGAGGGAGTGGAGCCGAGGAGGAGGAAAGCTAGAAGGCACAGGGAGGCCGCTTAGATGGAGGAGCCGAACTGGAAGTTTCGGCTCTCCGTTTGTGGTGCCTCTCCTGTGCCTCTCCTTCTTCTCTCTCCCTAGAGGACTCTTTCCCCTCCGGCAACTTAGAGGGAGGTTGAGTCCCAGCCGGAGGGAGAGCCCACAGCAACAGGTTGCTGAGTAGAAGGGCAGAAGCGGCGGTATCTGGAGGTAAAAGACCCGCCAGCACCAGCTTCGACCTCCGCTCCCTCAAAGCCGGGGTTGAACCCTGCACAAATGGTACAACCAGATGACAGGTGTTCAACCCCAAGCATGACTTGCAGTGTGGCCATCCGCTGGGGACAGCTTATGGCCACACTCGGTACATTTAGAGAAAACAGCCTTATGGGCTTCAGACATAATAAACCCTGAAGGCCTAACACACACACACACACTAACTCATAAAACCCGAGAAATATTAACTAGAAAGAGAGAGGAAAGCCTAACACAATCAACACTAATAATATATGAAACAAAAATAGAGAATTTGTAAACTTTTTTTGTCAAACAAACTTATCTGTCACCAAAAAAACGCCAGGAGCTCAAGAATCCGTAGCTACTTGAAAAGCGGCAAACGAAATCTGAGGTCAGTCAGGGCTTGGCAAGGGGTTATGGGTAAGAGGGAGGAGCTAGGAGCTCGGAGCCTAAGCTTTTGAATTGCCGGCTCGGATCCGAGGTCGGATCCGATACCCACAGGTTGCAGACGAATGAAGTCTGCCTACTTCAGATCTGTTTTTTGTGAAAGTGCACTTTCGATCTAGTGCACTTTTGCTTTAATGGGTTTCGATGTTGCTTGTTAAAGATTATGAGATTTCGATCAAGCAACATATATATATATATAGATGGCAATATCATCTAGGTAAGCAAGGGCAAAATCTTCTGCTCCTACTAGGACACGATCTACCAGCCTCTGGAAATTCGCTGGGGCATTTTTCATCCCAAAGGGCATCTCTGTGAACTCATACAAGCCAAAAGGAGTCACAAATGCTGACCTCTCCCTAGCACTGGGAGTCAAAGACACCTGCCAGTAAACCTTGGTAAGATCAATAGTGGTAAGATACTTAATCCCACCCAGCTGCTCTAGGGCATCATCTGTCCTAGGCATGGGGTAAGCATCTGACTCTGTGTGACTATTTAAATTTCCTGTAGTCTACACAGAACCTGGTGCTGCCATCCTTCTTTGGTATCAGCACCACTGGGAAGGCCCAGAGACTGCTGGACTCCTGAATTACTCCTAGTTCCAAAATGTCCTGTATCTCTTCCCTCAGAGTCTGTTTGACTCTCTCAGGCACCCTATAAGGGGAATGCTTAATAGGCCTTTGGGGTCCTGTATCCACATGGCATTGCACCAGGTGGGTGCACCCTAGTTAATAGAGAACATGTCCCCAAACTCTTGTAACACTGCTCAGATTTCTCGAACCTGAGTAGGAGAATAGCTGCTGGGACACTGCTACCCCTTCCACTCAGTGTCAGTCTGAGCCTCACTGAGGAGATCAGTCGCCAGACCCCCCCCCCCCAGACTCCTCCTGCCATCCATTGCAAATACTCAGCATGAGGGCCTCCCTATCATGATAAGGTTTCATCATGTTAACATGGTACAATTTATGCCCTTTCCACCTGCCTAACAGTTCTACCATGTAGTTAACATCACTGAACTTCCTTACCACCTTGTAGGGTCCCACCCAAGCTGCCTGCAGCTTGTTGTGTCTGACAGGAATGAGAACCATAACCTGCTGCCCTACAGCATACTCTCTAGCTTTAGCATTACGGTCATACCAGATCTTTTTCTGATGTTGGGCTTCTGTCAGGTTCTTCTGGGCCAAGCCCATGAGTTCCCTAAGCCTTGCCCTCAGGTTTAGCACATATGCCACAACAGACTTCTTGTGAGATTCATACTCACCCTCCCACGAATCAAATCTAGAGGTCCCCTCACTCTATGCCCATACAGTCACTTAAAGGGTGAAAAACCTGTGGATTCCTGGGGCACCTCTCCATAAGTAAACAACAGATGGGGCAAATATTTGTCCCAGTCCCTCTTAAACTGGTCTGCAAATGCCTGTAGCATTGTCTCGAGTGCAGAGTTTAACTTCTCAACAAGACCATTAGTCTGGGGATGGTAGGGGTTAGTCTTTAAGTGCTTCACCCCACAGTATTTCCACAGACAAGCCAACAGGTGTGACGTCATATTGGCACTTCTGTCAGTCAGCATTTCTTTTGGGAAACCTACCCTGCTGAAAATCTCTAACAAAGCATTTGCCACCTTTTCTGCCTCAGAGGAGGACAGAGCTACTGCCTCAGAGTATCTGGTAGCATAATCGACTACCAATATGATATACTTTTTCCCTGTGGAACTTGGGGTACTCAGAGGCCCCACAATACCCACAACTACCTTTTGAAATGGCTCCTCAATCACAGGCAAAAGCATCAAAGGAGCTTCCACCATGTCTCCTGCCTTGCCTACCTTTTGGCACTGATCACAGGTCCTGCAGTACTTTGTTACATCTCTGGAAATTCCAGACCAATAAAAGTTCTGCATAATACATCTCTTTGTACATTTTATGCCCATATGACCTGCAAAGGGAATATCATGGGCTATTACTAGAAGTGCCAGACAGTAGGCTCTGGGTACTACCAACTGCTGTATTCTCTCATCCTCTAGCCCTCCCAGTATACAGATTCCCCCTTCCCTTGCGAATCACGTGCCTATCTACCACCTTCAGGCCTTGTAATGTAGGGTCTGAAAGCTGAGCCTGTCTCAACTCTCTCTTAGTAATCCTTCCCAGCTTCCTTTCCACAAGAAGTCTGGTATTCTCAGATAGCAGTGCCTCACTGTCAGCCTGGGTACTACTACTCACCTCTGCCCTTGCAGTTACTCTGTCCAAGGGAATATCACTACTCACAAGCAGCTGTGGCTTACCTTCAGTCTCACTGCTACAGGGTAGCTCCCTCCCTGAAGTAACCACCTCACCAGCCCTGGCTGGAAGTGTGCAGTCTATCTGTGTCTTCACAGGCTACCAGACTCACATGCTTGTCTCCAAGCCTGACTGCGTGTAAGTGCATGCACACAGGGTACTGCATTATAAAAATCATCAAGGCATCCGCACGGATATCCTCAAACATACCTACTTGCTGGCTCTCCCACCTTTTGTTCCCCACCTTGCCTCCATGGATATCTATATGCTACATGGCCCCATTGGTTGCATTTAAAACATTTAAGCCTTGGTCCTGCATATGTACCTGGACTAGTGGCTTCCCCGGCTACTGGCGGACTCTGTTGCTGCAGTATGGGCTGCCCACCATGGGTTTCCTTAAACCCATGAGCATCACTGGCTATCACTTTCCTGTGCAGTGATGCCCTGTTTGCTAGGTATAGGTCTTCCTTCTTCACCAACTCTGCATTGCAATGTACTGCATTGTCTATCAGCTATCCAGATTCTCATATCCTCAGGCAAAGAGCTAAGAGTTTGTTCCCTCATCAAAAGGTCTGCCAGCTCTTCAAAACTGGTAACCTGATATCCACTCACCCACCTATGAAAATAAGTGCTTAGTTCAGCAAGATATTCACAAACACTTTCATCTGCCTTGCATCTATGCTCACAAAACATTTTCCTATAAGCTATAGGTGTTAACTTAAGGCATTCTAAAAGACAGTCTTTTACAATATTGTAATTTAAGCAATCAGTATCAGACAATTTAGAAACAGCAGTTACAGCTTTACCATGAAATAAGGGGGTCAGGAACCATACCCATAGCCCTTGGTCAACATTATACTGTTTACATAGCTTTTCAAACTTATGAATGAAACTATCAAAAATATTCCTCTCTGAAAATTGTGGAAGAAATTTACTGGCTTTTGCTGCTTTTGGGGTTCGGTTATGTCCTTCCCCATTACCTCCATGACTCTGGCGAAGAGACAGCATCTCCTTTTCATGTTGCCTCTGCCTCTCGTTCTTCTCAGCTTCTAAGCATCACAGTTTATCATTTTCCTCAGCCTCTAGGTCAGTCTCTCTGCTGCTTCTGTTTCCAAACTCTTCACCTCCAGCTCAAGTCTCTTTAACTCCAGATGGATTTTTAAGTCCTCTTTGGAAAGGATGAGCTGTCCATTTCCTGAGAGTTGTACATCTCCAAGGCCTGCCTAGTTGTCCTCCTGATTGCTGGTATGTGATGCAGCTGTGTCCAAAGCTACAATAATTTCTGCCTTAGTCAGGCTGGCATGCACCAGTCCTTTAGCTTGGCACATCTCAGCCAACTGGGTCTTTGTCAGCTTGTCATACTCCTCTGCTGACATGCTTGCCTGCTCTCCCTGACTAACTAAGCTAACATAAAAACAAAATAAAACACTTGCAATATGAAACTCTAAATGTCTACCATGTGGCTGTTTGACAGTACAAACACCTTCAGCGACCACTGTACACGGGCTATAGGAATTCAATATCCTATCCCACCACTATCAACCAATTAATATGTGATATGGATATCTCACCACTGTCCACCAATTAATATGTGACTCCCTAACACTGACCCAATAATCAAGGAGCCTCAATCCTCACCACTGGCAACACCTAGAGGACGTACACAATGGGAGGATGACAAGTACAGACACAGAAAAGTACAATTTCTCTTAGAGCATACAGAGATCATAGTTAGTTTGGGGCTGATTTCTCCCTCTTTTTCCAGATCCCCAATGAGACTCCCCACTGGCACAGCTATAGGGTTACGATCTCAGCTGAGGGGGCAAGCCAAGACCTCCAGCAACCTCTCTGTCCAACCAGTGCTTTGTGTCCCTACCCAAGTAGCTGACACACACACACACACACACACACACACACACACACACACACACACACACACACACACACTTGTGGAAGGCTGGCACAGGTTTACTAGCTATGCCCCTTCTGCCCAGACTATAAGGCAGTTTCCACTGCCACTAAACTCTACTTGTCAGCTACTATAAGGCTCTTACAAAGGATGTCCAACCTACTGTGTAATGTTACTATTATACAAATGTTAGACTGACCAAGACTTGCAAGGCTATTTAGGAGTGGCCTGTACAGTGTCACCAAATAAAATGCAAGTACTCTAAGAGCTTAAATATGTCACAAATATAAGCTACAAAGATAGGTTTAAATATATTTAATAATAAATATTAAAAGAGCAAGACAATACTCAGTAAATCAACACAGTAACGTCAGAGTTCAAAACACAGAAAATATTTTAAACAACATTGCAGGACAGTTTCAAATAAATACAGAAAACATCTAAACTAATCTTTACTATATTCCTATCTATATCTAAAAGAGATACTTTACCCTAAATCTTACTTACAGCAAGGCAAGTACAGATGGTGATGATGATGATAATTGGATGTTCTTGCTAGGTCCATGACAAAATATTAATATCACATTTTACTGCTGGGTTAGCTTGGATGACATCACTTTTTGTCACCTGGCTTCAGTTTACAGACTAAAACAGAAACTAACAGAATTTAACATCTCCGTGTTAAAAATGCATTTCTCAGATGTTTGCAGATCTTGGAAGTTGTAAAACAATAAAACACTTTTACATTTGAAACCTAGTGATTACTTCTCTTTCAAGACAATACAAAAACCTCTAGCTCTAGACATTGTGTCTGCTACTGAACTGAAACTGAGAGATAACATCTTTTGTTTATGGCCCAGCTGTTAATCTTCTATGTTCCAGCAGGGTACACTGTGGATACATCTTAGCTCTGTACATAGCATACAGTTCTGTATAAATCATATCACTTTTCGCAAATTATATAGAATTATTTACAAAATTCCAGATAGCTGGGCTGGCAATATTTCCCTATATCACAGACTCTAAGAGAGTATGTAACAATTCCTTAATCAAAATCTATCTGTAATCTTGTAAAATGTGCCAGGTAATTCAGTGACCAACAAGCAAAGGTCGCTGAAGCATAGAAATGCTTCCCAAACCTGTCCAACATCCTGGACTCTCTATTAGGGAGATGGACAGTGGAACTTTGTTCCGTAAGTTCCTTCTTTGTGGCCACCACTATGACCATGGCATCTATAAGCACTCCTTTACTCCAGTGCTCCCTTCCTATTGGAGGTGCCAGGATTTGATCTGGTCTCTTGGGGATGGGTTTAAACGCATCAGGTTCCTTCCAAGCTTGCTGAGAGATCAAACCAATGAGCTCATCAGTGGGTGGAGTTACCCAGGAGGTAGGCATGGCAAATCCAACTGCCTCCAGAAACACTGATTCCTCCAGAGAAGGATTTTGGGAGGACCAATCACCCCATTGCTTGAGGATCTCCAAAATGTTTCCAATAGAGATGTTTTTGGGTGGTGATCTGGGGTATCCTTTCCCTTCATCGAAATCTGTGTCTCCCATGATAGATTCCTGAGGGGAATTTAAGGGCCTCCTTTTGCACTGTCTCTTGCAGGGTTTTTCCAAGGCAAGATGTTCTGGGGAAGTGTCAGAAGACAGGGTAATGTCCTGCTGAGTAGCCTGGAGGGTTTGGCCTAGCTGCCCTGTAGAGTTGAATGTTGAGGCTCTTGGCACATAAAACACATGGGACGTAAAAGGCAGATCTGAGGAGGGACAGACCCTCTGTTCTGCCGAAGCAGAGAACACCTCTCTCCACTACATCAAAGGCAGATCATTCCAGGGATAAAAAAGCCGATGGAACTGAGAAGCCATGTTTCTATCCCACCAGCTCAGTCTGCCCTAAAGGCAACCCACTCTTGCGGAGGCTGGAGCTGCTGTCCTCGGCTGAGGCTCTGAGGGGTAGAGACGGTGCTGAAAACTTCACAGTCGATTCTAACACCTCGGATCCAACTGGGATACTACTGCTCTGAGAGTCACTTGCCTCCAAATTTGCTGGAACTAGTGCACTCACAGAAAACTTCAGATCCTAGCAGACCAGTAATCCAGATTCAAATTAGACAGTCTCAGCAATCTCAGATCCAAAGACTCCAAAATGAAGTCTCCACAAAAAACAAAACATTCTTTTTATGGGTTATTTTGAAACTTTATTTATTTATACTACAAAGTTCTTTCAAAATAAAGTTTTGATTTACAAGAGATTCATAGATGATCTTTTGTTCCTGTGCAGGGGTGATCCAGGAGATTTTGATGAATTCATTATGGGTTTAAAATCGAATCCATGTGGACTAGATTTTACATATCAGATTAATGTTGAGAATATGGATTTTTTGGATGTACATTTTTACATCAGCACAAAGGGCACAATAGAATATAAACCATTTCATAAAAAGACAGCTGTTAATAAATTTTTGCATGCTAATAGTATGCACAGCTATTCTTTAATCAAGTCTTTGCCTTTTGGTGAATTCAGACGTATTGCTTCTAATACGTCTGAGAATGTAAATGTACCAAGGGAGTTCGACATCATTTGTAAAAAATTGATGAACAGAGGTTATTCCAGGAATGTTGTTTATTCTAACAGAACCAAAGTAGAAGAAATGTTACATTTGAATGAACATGAAAATACAGTTAGAAACAGGAGGAGATTTGTGAACAATTCATTTTTGCTCAGGGAGAAAGTTTTTGAAGAGATGGATAAAATATTTTTTGTAAATAAATTCTCTCCTTTTTCTTCAGTTTTGAAGAAAACTGTTTTGAACCTGTGGCCCATTATAACTAGTGATGAATTTTTAGGGAACATAGTTCCACATAACATTGTTTTCTCTTACACAAGATGTAAAAATCTGAAGGAATTATTAAGAAGTAAGGGTAGGAAGGAGAGAGTATCCAATGCAGGCTCTTTTGCTTGCAAGAAATGTAAAATTTGTGATAAAATTATTAACTTAAACAGTCATAATATTAATGGGGTTATTTACCATGCGTTAGATCATTTCAATTGCAACTCCTCAGGGGTGATATATATTATTGGTTGCAGCTGTTTAGAACCAAAATGGTATATAGGACAAACAAAACGTAAGGTTAAATTAAGAATTTTGGAACATCTCGGGGATATTAGGAACAATAGACTTGATAGTCCAGTTGCTTGCCATTTCTGTCAGTTCCATGGGGGGGACCACTCTGGTTTCAAATTCAGTATTTTGGCAAAACCATGGGGAATGGGAGAAAGTAATATTAATTTTCAGAATAAATTATTGAGTATGGAATCAAGGTTTATTGTAAATTTTGGAACATTATTTCCCAATGGTATGAACTTAGAAGTATAATATATAAAACAATATTTATTCTGTGGAGTGTAATTATTTATTATTTAGTATATATATTCATATATATATTATATTTATATGTATGTATATTTCTTTAATTAGGAAGTATTTATTTTGATTGATCAATTGCTTAATTGGTTGTGCAAGGTGTATTTATACTGGTTTGCATTTTGTAACATTGTTCCATGTGAAGGCGAAGGCCGAGGTACCAGAATCCAGTAAAAAGTATTTCTTATCCAGTTTGTGCTGCTTCTTTTGTTTTTTGTGGAGATTTCGTTTGGATTTTTGGATCCAGAAGTGTGTGTTTTTCTTGATCCAAAATGAAGTGTCAGATTGGAGTAGGAGCCATGACTGTAAGGGTAGATCTAGCTAAGGCTTCCTGACCCAAACAGATCAGAGCCAGAAAAACCCTCATCTGTATTTATGCCGAGAGAGACATCCTCATCATTCTATCCATGTTGGCTTCCATGAGCCTATTGGAAGAACAAGATGAAGCAATGGATGGTGACTTAGACCATTATCTTCTGAGGAAGACAGACAACAGTCTTGAAGAAACTTGGTCAACTGTAGGAGAATATCTGACCTGAGGAAGTATCTTCAGAGCCAAAGTGCCCTGATCCGATGATGTTTTAATGGATGTAGACGACATCTTAGATGGTGCAGTGGTGCAGAGGTTAACATTGTCGCCTCACAGCAACAGGTTCTCTGGTTTTATTGAAGGCTGGGGTGCCTTCTGTGCAGACTCTGCATGTCATCCCTGCATTCGTGTGGATTTCCTCCAGGTGCCCCAGTTTCCTCTTACATCACAAAGACATGCATCTGGAGCATATCTCCCTGGGCCTGCACTGAAAATTGGCTCATTCCAAGTCAGACTTACCCAGTAAAAAATAAGTTATGTAGTCGCCATAACGTTCCATGTGTTGTCCATCTTCACCTTTATTCTTACTAGGTTGGGTTCAGATCCAATCCTCAGATCTGTCTCAGCCTTTATTTTCAAGCTCAAGGCTCTCTGCCAGCTCGTGGCTAAAATCCCTATCTCACCATGCACCAGAACCCAGTCCAGATCTTGTTTGGCCTAATTAAGGCTATGAGTATGTCAATGAAAAAATTAGAAGCAGATGAAGAAGATCAGAGGTCAAGGTAATCCAATTGTATAGACTTAGTCTTCTAGGAGTAAAGAAGGGTAGGGGGAAGAAGGGTGGGTTGTAAGAGTGAAGGCAAAGATGGATAGCACACATGGAACATTATGGTGAGTACATAACTTCTTTATGTGATGTTGTCCTATCTTGCCTTCATTCTTACTAGGTTGGGACAGTGTCCCTAGCACAATGAATCCTGGGTGGCTCAAGGGAGAATATTCCTCAGAATTGTGGAATCAAAAGAGACCCTATTCTTGGAGGCCAAATCAACTTTGTAATGAGTGGTAAAGGTATGTGGTTTAGCCCATGTTGCCACAGCACACATTGTGTCAGTTGTTAATTTAGCTAGAAAAGCTGAGGAGATTGCAATGGCTCTTGTAGAGTGGGCTTTAAATCTTTCTGAAAGATGTTTATCTTGAGACTTATAGACAAAAAATATACAGTGTGAAAGCCATTTAGAAAGTGCAACTTTAGAGACAGGGGAACCTATCTTTGAATCTGAAAAAGAAACAAAAAAAACTGATTAGATTTTCGGAATTCTGCAGTTCTGTACAAGTAAAAATGTAATTGTCTATGCACATCCAGTTGATGTAACATGTATTCTGCTTTATTCTCATAATTTGGGAAGAAAACTGGTAATTCTATAGTTTGGTTCAAATTTGACTCTGAAGCTACTTTGGGCAAAAAGGAAGGGTTTGTTCGCAAGGACAACCTGTCTCTATGGAAAAATACGTATGGGGTCTTTACTGACAAGGATTACAACTCTGACACCCTTCTAGCAGAGGTGATTGCTATCAAGAAAATGGTTTTCCAGGTCAAAAATTTCAATTCATAAGATGATACAGGTTCAAAAGGAGGAAAGACCATGCAGGATAAGAGAAAATTTAAGTCACATGGTGCTGCAGTGTCTCTGATAGGTGGTCTTAATAACAACATACCTTTACAAAAAGCTTTGCAGAGTCTACAAGACATTATATTGGAGCTGGAGTCTCCTTAAGGAAAACTGGAGATCACTGCTAGCTGAACTCTAATAGTGGCTGCAGCAGCACTGTCATTGAACAGTTTTGCTAGGAAATCTAGAATGGAACTAACTGGAAGAGAAAAGGGATCAATATGTTTATGAGTAGTCCATAAGGAGAATCTTTTTCATTTGCTTGTTGAAGCCTTATGAGAAGAGATTAGAATGTACTTAACAGGAGAGGTGAGGTTTGGAAACCTTGCTATCATTGGAATTGGAACAGCCAAGCTGTCAGTTTGAGGGTCTGAAAGGATGGATGGAGTGTTCCTGATGCATAAGTCAGAAGGTCTTTAACCAAGTCCAGAATCCATGGCTCCTCTCGAAGATGAGGCCACAGGAAGGAGAACCAGATTAGACAGGGCTAGTATGGAGAGATGAGTATCAAGTTCCTTCCTAAGCAACTGGCTTTCTGAAGTACTCTGGGAATTAGGTGAAAAGGAGGAAAGGCATAGAAGAGGTTTGGGGGTCAATCATGAACAAGTGCATCCCTTGGTGACTTCCCCAGAGGGGGGATATGGGCAAAGTAGCTGCTGTATTTGGCATTCATGGATGTCACAAAAAGGTCACACCAAGGCTGGCCCCATTTTTGGAAAACCTTTTCTGCTACTTCCTGTTTTAAGGACCACTTGTGAGGCATCAGAATAGCTCTGCTGAGTCTGTCTGCTATCACACTGGATTTTGCCGGAATGTGTGTTGCTATCAGAAAATGTTGTGAGGAGGTTGACCATTGCCATACTCTCAGAACCTCTTGACAAAGGGGGTAAGACCTAGTCCCACCTTGTTTGATTATTGGGAGGGTGGCCTAATGGTTAAGGTGTTTGTCTTACAAACACAAGGTGCAGGGTTTGAGTCTCACAAGGGATAATTGGCTAGGCTTAAAATGGCTCGCAAGTGCAGTTAGCTTAGTACTAACCTATGAAACTATTAAACTATGAAACTATGTACTGTACAACTGACATGTTGTCTGGACTGCAATAGTTTCCAGAGGAAGAGAGTTATGGAATGCTTGCAACTCTAAAAGCACCGCTCTCATCTTTAGGATATTGATGTGCAAGTGGGCCTCATGATCCTGTCAGGTGCCTTGGACTCTTTCCCAGATAATGCCTCCCCACCCTATCTGAGAGGCATCCGTGGTCACTGTGGCTACTGGTTCGGGGAGTACAAATGGTCGACCAAGAGTCACCTGAGTGGAGTAAAGCCACCAATGAAGATCCTTCTTGCAAGTTTCTATTATGATGATTTTGTGAGACATTGGCAGATCTTGCATCAACCACTGAGTGGATAGCAACCACTGAAGAATTCTCATGCAGATGTGCTGGGGGATCAAAACTATTGCTGCTGCCATGATTCCCAGGGCTTTTAGAACCATCTTCTCTTGAGCTTTCTTCCTTCTTAAAAAGTATGTCACCTGATGTCTTAGAACTTGGATCCCTTCTGGATGAAGTATGGCTGTCATTTTTGTTGTTTAATTCTGCCCCTATGAATTGCTGAGAAGACACTAAGGCAGATTTTTTATAGTTTATTGTAATCCCTAGTTGGGAGCAGAGTTGCAAAGTTGTGTTTCTTGTTTTTATTAACAGATGCCTGATTGTGGTGGTTAGGAGCCAGTCGTCTAAGTATGGAAACACCTGGAATCACAGACGTCTCAAGTGAGACTCTACAACTGCCATACATTTGGTGAACGCTCTGGTGGCTGAGTGATGCCAAAAGGCAGAGCTTCAAATTGGTAGTGACTGGTTGCCAGCCAAAAGTGCAGGTGCCTCCTGGATTGCCTGTCCATTTTTATGTGGTAGTACACTTCCTGGAGGTCTATAGAGCACATCCAATCGTCTTATCCCAGGAATGGGAGTACTGACTGTAGTGTTACCATCTGGAACTTGGTCTTTTTTTTCCTGATTTGTTTAGAATGCTGAGATCCAGAATCAGTGTCTAGTCCTCCGTTCTCTTTGGAACTGAAAAGAATCCTGATTAAGTTCCAGATCCTATTTGGTTTGCAGGGCAGTCTTTGGATGACTCATTTGTCTAGCGGCTTTTGAATTTCTAGGGTTGCTCGTTCCTTTTGACTGGGTGGAACATCCGGAAGCATTTTTATCTTTGGAATGGGAAGGGAAAAAGGAATGGTGTAATCTCTGGATATGATGCTGTGTACCCATTTGTCTTTTGTTACATGCTGCCAGGCTTTTGGGTACAAAGATAGGTGACTCCCAACTGCCTCCAGAGCTGGACAGATGGCCCTCCATTCAGGAGCGCTGAAAGGACCTACCAAAGAAAGATTGTCTGTTGCCCTGATTCTGTGGACCCCCTCTGCCTCGTGGTCAGCATTTTCCATTATTACTTCTCCTCTGCCTCTGGGAAAATTTTCACTATGTGTGTCCTGAAAAGATCTCTGTGATTTCAGAAACCACATTTTACCACTACCTCTCTGACCTTTGGGATAAAGTCTAGTAGTCATGAAAAAACATATATCTACGGCAAATAGAGTCTTTCCTTCCTGTTCACACCTGGTGAGTGAGTCCTTCACTTTAGGCCCGAATAAGAACAAGCTGTCAAATGTCAAATAGGGCATTTACAAAGGAAGATTTAAAGGGCTCCACAAAGTCACACAAGCGCATCCAAGAATGTCTCTTTAGGGAAATTCCAGAACCTACTGCTCTACTTGCCCCATCTGCTCTATATGAGATCAGTCTCATGCAGGCGTTGAGAGCTGAGAGGATACTTTGTCCATAACCCCTTCAGCTACTGAACCTTGGACAGTACCTCCTAGTTCTTTCAGGAGATCCCTTTGCAGTCTTGTAAAATGAGTGATGTAGTTCAGCAATGTGACATGAAAAGCCACTGAAGAAAAAATGTGCTTTCCATACCTGTCCATAGTCTGAGACTCCTTGTTTGGGGGATGGACATAAGAAGATGTCTCTGAGAGTTCCTTCTTGGTGGCTACCACCACAACCATAGCATCTACTGGGACTTCTTTATTTAGAAAAGCCTTGTCTGAGGGGGAAGTAATACATTTGTTTGGCTTCCGAGGAACAGGTTCCACTGAATCTGGGGACTCCCATAACTTTAGAGAAACTAGGTCCATGAGTTCATCAAAAGGCGGAGACACCTAAGAGGTGGAAGGGTGAGATCCAAAAGCCTTCAGGTATACAGACTCCTCAGTGGAAGGGTTGGTGGACTTCCAGCCACCTCTCTGCTTTATCATTTCCAGGATGTCTCCAAAGGAGACATCATCAGGAGGCGACCGTGGTGACCCTTCAGCTTCATTTAGGTCCATATCAGAAGTGACAAACTCCTCTGGGGAGTCTAAATGCTTCCTCTTGCATAGTCTCTTCCGAGGGACCTCCTCAGAAGGGTACTCTGAGGAGGTTTTAGAAGAGTGGGTCTGCTCTGTTGAGCATCCTGAAGCCTAGGACCTCTGCATCCCTGTGGATTCAGGGGTATAGAGGCAGACACTGATGCTTTAGGGAGTAGAAATTCCAGAGATGACTATGGAGTTGTCTGTGGAGACAGCACTCTCCTCATCACCTTGAAAGCCCTCCCAACCTTGATACAAGGATATCCCTGGATCCAAAGAAGCCAAGGGATCTCATAAAACCAAAGACAATGGACACAAAGCTGAGGTAGGAGCCAAGCTCAGCCGAGCTGAGGCCCCAAGAGACAAAGTGGGATCCAAAAACCGTCCAATTTGACTTGCCCCCCCGAACCTGACTGGAAAGTGTCTGCTCCTAGACTCCTCCAGCTCCGATGGAGCCAAGGATGTCAGAGCCATAGTCGGATCCATACAACCTGTAGTAGGTCTCGGCTCTGAGAGTTCCACTATGACCAGCTCTGGATCTTCTGACTCTGATACCAGAAGTTGGATCAGAGGTGGAATTGGAGCAGAAGAGGTGGATGTGGCAGGATCTGAAGCCCTCGAGGTCAGATCCAACAACAACCTGGCCAGCGTCCGTGTCTTCGATGGCTTGTGCACCACCCGATCCATGTCGTCATCCAACAGACTCCTGGAAGACTGAGTTGAGGAGGTGGGAGATTTTGATCTTTACAGGACAGGAGATCTGAGTGTAGGGGAGATCGGTCCCAAGGCTGAAGACCAGCTCCGTAATTCAAACTCAGCCAGTATCGAGCTAGAAGGTGTCAGAGCTGATGAAGATTTGTCAGATCTAATAACCTTCGGATCCAAGGAGGATAGTTTTGGCAACTTTTGTGTTGGCTCCAATAAAGTGGAAGAGGAATACCTCTTTCCAGATATGTCAGACTTTGAGGAGAGAGACTTCTCAGATCTGGATGAACCCAGACCTTCTTCCAGTGCCTGAGAAGGGTTTTTTAAAAGTCCTTTCAGTATTAATTTGTTTTTCCTTTCCAGGAAAGCTCTATGATTGAAAGCCTGACTCATGGAGATGGGCAGCCCCACGACAATAAACACAAATTAGAAGTTATGTACTCACCATAACGTTCCATCTGAGTAGGTATCTTCATTTGTCTGCAACCTTTGGGTTACAGATCCGATCTCGGATCCGAGCCGGCAACTTTTACCACAGCATAGCTCTGAGCTCCTAGCTCCTCCCTTTATCCATAATCCCCTGCCAACCCTAACTGACCTCAGATCAAGTTTGCCCGATATAAGCAATGCTAATGTGCCCCGGAAGGGGCTAATCCAAGATAGATCCTATAGGTCAGGGGGAAGGAGGGGGGGATGGTTGCAGACAAATGAAGATACCTACTCAGATGGAACGTTATGGTGAGTACATAACTTCTAAATCTGAAGTAGGAACTTCATTTGTCAGCAACCTTTGGGACAGAGTCCCCAGCTACCTGAATCCTGGGTGGCCTTTATGGAAGAACATTCTGGAGCACTGCAGAGCCAAAGGACGCCCTACCTCTGGAGACAACATCCAGTTTGTAATGGCTGATAAAGGTATGAGATGAGGCCCAAGTGGCTGCGGAACAAATATCATCTAAGGGGACCCTAGATTTAAAAGCCGCCAAAGCAGCGACGGCCCTAGTAGAATGAGGTCGGACTCCCTGAGGTGCAGGCCTTCCCAAACTCTGATACGCTAAGAGGATACAATTAGCTATCCACCGTGATAGTGTAACTTTAGAAATTGACTTGCCTAAACTTGTTTTGGCAAAGGAGACAAACAACTGGTCAGATTGCCTATGACCAGCAGTTCGATGAGTATAAAAATGTAATTGTGTGTGCACATCCAAGGAATGCAGTTTATATTCTCCTTTGTTCTGGTAATGGGGAAAGAACACAGGAAGATTAATAGATTGATTAATATTAGCTTCCGAAGACACCTTAGGCAGAAAGGATGGATTGATCCTGAGGTAAACTCTATCTGGATGGAAGGATAAATACGGCGGCTTAACACATAGAGCCTGAAGTTCAGAGACCCTTTTAGCTGAAGTAATGGCCACTAAGAAGGCCGTTTTCCAAGAGAGATATTTAAGATACACCGTGGCCGCCGGCTCGAAAGGGGGGCTAGTCAAGGCTTGGAGAACCAAAGACAAATCCCATGGGGGTACTACCTCCCTGACTGGAGGTCTGAGAAGGAAGGTACCCTTGAGGAAAGCTTTACAAAGCTTAGAAGTCATCAGAGGGCCTGATTCATGCCCTACATGATAATGCGAAATCGCTGCCAGTTGTACCTTGACTGTAGAGCAGCTAGCCCCTTGATGAAAAAGGGTAGTTAAGAACTCCAAAACCGACATGAGAGGTGCCGTGAAAGGATCCAAGTGATGGTGCTCTGCCCAGATGGAGAAACATTTCCACTTGCTTCGATAGACTCTTCTGGTGGAAGGTTTATGTGTTGCTACTAGGATGGCTTTGTCTGGTGAGGAGATTCCGGGAGTCCTAATCAGAAGTGGAACTAGAGCAACCAAGCCATCAACTTGAGGTTGAGCAGGTTGGGGGCCGGGAGACCCAGAGGGTGGGTAATGAGATCCGGGAGTGGATCCAGAATCCATGGTGGATGAATTAGGTGAGACCACAGGTACGGGAACCATGTTTGACGAGGACAGAATGGAGCAATGAGGATCATTTTGCTCCCCAGCCGACTGGCTTTCTGTAGGAGTTTCAGCATCATGGGCAATGGAGGATAAGCATAAAGGAGACCAGGAGGCCAAGCATGTACTAGAGAGTCTCTCGGGGACTCCCCCTGAGGGGGGAATTAGAGCGAAGTAACTGTTGCATTTGGTATTTGAAGGAGAGGCAAAAAGATCGCAACAGGGTTGCCCCCATAGGGCAAATATTTGCTTCAATACTAGAGGATTGAGAGACCATTCGTACGGAGTCAGAATCGAACGACTGAGCCTGTCTGCTAGGATGTTGGACTGTCCTGGAATGTGCGTTGCAATAAGAAAGCGGTTGGTGGAAATTGCCCATTCCCACACTCTCATGGCCTCGCGACAAAGGGGATAAGACCTGGTTCCCCCCTGTTTGTTGATGTACCAGACAACTGACATGTTGTCCATTTGTACTGCAATTGTCCCAATCGGTAGAAGGCTGTGAAGTGCCTGCAACGTCAAAAGCACCGCCCTCATCTCTAGGACATTGATATGCAAAGAGGTCTCTGTGTCGTTCCATGTGCCTTGGACTGCTCTGGCTGAATAGTGCCCCCCCACCCCAGGTGAGAGGCATCCGTGGTCACTGTGGCCACGGGGGAAGGCATCGAAAATGGTCATCCCGTGTGGAGACTCGGGGACCGGAGCCACCACATGAGCGACCTTCTGCAAGCCCTGCTTAGGGAAATAGGATGGGACAGGGGGTTGTGAGACAGGGACCATTGTACTTGGAGGGTCCACTACAGTACCCTCATATTTGGGTGGGTTAGGGGTAGTAGAGGAATAGCTGCTGCCATGGACCCTAGAGCCCTCAGGATCAATTCCACAGGTGGAGCAGGAAGAATGAGAATGGCCTTGACATGCAACCTCAGGTTCTGAAGCCGATCGGGAGTTAAGAAGGCAAGCATTATCCTGGAATCCAATCTCACCCCTATAAAATCTATTACCTGTGAGGGGACTAGAGAGGATTTGGTCATGTTGATAGTTAACCCTAGACGTGGAGCAAGGTCAAGGAAGTAATCCCTGCCTGAACAGAGCAGATGCCTTGTTGGGGCGATGAGGAGCCAGTCATCCAGGTACGGAAAGACCTGAATTCCCTGAAGCCTCAGGTGGGCCGCTATGACCGCCAAGACTTTGGTGAACACCATGGGGGCTGAGGTGAGACCGAAGGGAGGGGCCCTGAACTGAAAGTGACTGGCTCCCAGCCAGAAGCGGAGGCACGTCCTGGAGCGTCTGTCCACTAGGATGTGGTAGTACGCATCCTTGAGGTCTATCGAGCACATCCAATCATTCTCTCGTAATAGGGGGAGAATAGATTGTAAGATGACCATTCGGAACTTTTCTTTGGGTACTGCCAAGTTCAGGAGAGAGAGAGATCGAGAATGGGTCTCAAGTCCCCCATCTTTTTTGGCACCAGAAAGAACCTGGAGTAAAACCCCGATCCAAACTGATCTGGGGGGATGGGTTGGATGGCTCTTTTTTGCAAAAGCTGCTGAATTTCTGTAGCAGCTGCCTCCCTCTGATTGGGTGGTACGTCGGGGAGGCTTTTGACTTTGGGGGTTACAATAAAGAGAATTTGGTAACCTCTGGATATGATGCGAAGCACCCAGCGATGTGTTGTTATGGACTCCCACATTGCTAGGTGCTTCGAAAGATGCCCCCCGACTGCCTCCAGAGTGGAGCAGCCGGGCAACCCCTCAGGCGTTCTGCGTGGGCCTCTCAGAGAAAGGTTCCCTGGACCCAAAGTTTCTGGGACCCCTTCTGCCTCTTGGGCGGCGTCCTCCCTGTCCTCCTCTGCCACGAGAGGACTGGTTGTCCGGAGCAGACTGGGACTGATGTGATTTTCGGAACCACATCTTCTTCTGACCCTTTTGGTTCTTAGAAAAGGACCTCTGGGGAGCAGAGAAGCGGACTCTGATGGCAGACAACATCTTCCTGTCTTTCTCGCTCTGGACTAAAGTGTCGAGAACGGTTTTGCCAAAAAGTGCAGAACCATCAAAGGGGTCATTCGCGAATGACGCCTTAAAGGGTTCCGAGAAGTCACAGTGTCGGAGCTAGGCCTGATGCCTGATTACCAGGCCAGCTCCACCGGCTCTAGCGACTCCTTCAGTGGCGTGTGACAAGAGCTGTATAGAGGTGTTAGAAACTGAACATAGAGTAGACATTTGGGAGGAGTACAGATGCTTGTCTCCTTCCGACATGGACTCTGGGGGGGATGCAGCATATTCTTTTATTAGATCCCACTGCATCCGGATGACGTGTGCCATATAGTTCAGCACTCTCATGGAGAAGGTTGCTGAACTAAAGACCCGCTTCCCCAGGCGGTCCATTGCTCGAGAGTCCTTACTCGGCAGGTGGACCGCAGAGCTCTCCTGAGCCAGCTCTCTCTTGCCTTCATTCCTTCATGCCTGTTGTCCTATCTTGCCTTCATTCTTACTAGATTGGGACAGTGTCCCTAGCACAATGAATCCCGGGTGGCTCAAGGGAGAATATTCCTCAGAATTGTGGAATCAAAAGAGACCCTATTCTTGGAGGCCAAATCAACTTTGTAATGAGTGGTAAAGGTATGTGGTTTAGCCCATGTTGCCACAGCACACATTGTGTCAGTTGTTAATTTAGCTAGAAAAGCTGAGGAGATTGCAATGGCTCTTGTAGAGTGGGCTTTAACTCTTTCTGAATGATGTTTATCTTGAGACTTATAGACAAAAAATATACAGTGTGAAAGCCATTTAGAAAGTGCAACTTTAGAGACAGGGGAACCTATCTTTGAATCTGAAAAAGAAACAAAAAAAAACTGATTAGATTTTCGGAATTCTGCAGTTCTGTACAAGTAAAAATGTAATTGTCTATGCACATCCAGTTGATGTAACATGTATTCTGCTTTATTCTCATAATTTGGGAAGAAAACTGGTAATTCTATAGTTTGGTTCAAATTTGACTCTGAAACTACTTTGGGCAAAAAGGAAGGGTTTGTTCGCAAGGACAACCTGTCTCTATGGAAAAATACATATGGGGTCTTTACTGACAAGGATTACAACTCTGACACCCTTCTAGCAGAGGTGATTGTTATCAAGAAAATGGTTTCCCAGGTCAAAAATTTCAATTCATAAGATGATACAGGTTCAAAAGGAGGAAAAACCATGCGGGATAAGAGAAAATTTAAGTCACATGGTGCTGCAGTGTCTCTGATAGGTGGTCTTAATAACAACATACCTTTAAGAAAAGCTTTGCAGAGTCTACAAGACATTATATTGGAGCCGGAGTCTCCTTAAGGAAAACTGGAGATCACTGCTAGCTGAACTCTAATAGTGGCTGCAGTAGCACTGCCATTGAACAGTTTTGCTAGGAAATCTAGAATGGAACTAACTGGAGCAGAAAAGGGATCAATATGTTTATGAGTAGCCCATAAGGAGAATCTTTTTCATTTGCTTGTTGAAGCCTTATGAGAAGAGATTAGAATGTACTTAACAGGAGAGGTGAGGTTTGGAAACCTTGCTATCATTGGAATTGGAACAGCCAAGCTGTCAGTTTGAGGGTCTGAAAGGATGGATGGAGTGTTCCTGATGCATGTCAGAAGGTCTGGAACCAAGTCCAGAATCCATGGCTCCTCTCGAAGATGAGGCCACAGGAAGGAGAACCAGATTAGACAAGGCTAGTATGGAGCGATGAGTATTAAGTTCCTTCCTAAGCAACTGGCTTTCTGAAGTACTCTGGGAATTAGGTGAAAAGGAGGAAAGGCATAGAAGAGGTTTGGGGGTCAATCATGAATAAGTGCATCCCTTGGTGACTTCCCCAGACGGGGGATTTGGGCAAAGTAGCTGCTGTATTTGGCATTCATGGATGTCACAAAATGGTCACACCAAGGCTGGCCCCACTTTTGGAAAACCTTTTCTGCTACTTCCTGTTTTAAGGACCACTTGTGAGGCATCAGAATAGCTCTGCTGAGTCTGTCTGCTATCACACTGGATTTTGCCGGAATGTGTGTTGCTATCAGAAAATGTTGTGAGGAAGTTGACCATTGCCATACTCTCAGAACCTCTTGACAAAGGGGGTAAGACCTAGTCCCACCTTGTTTGATTATTGGGAGGGTGGCCTAATGGTTAAGGTGTTTGTCTTACAAACACAAGGTGCAGGGTTTGAGTCTCACAAGGGATAATTGGCTAGGCTTAAAATGGCTCGCAAGGGCAGTTAGCTTAGTACTAACCTATGAAACTATTAAACTATGAAACTATGTACTGTACAACTGACATGTTGTCTGGACTGCAATAGTTTCCAGAGGAAGAGAGTTATGGAATGCTTGCAACTCTAAAAGCACCGCTCTCATCTTTAGGATATTGATGTGCAAGTGGGCCTCATGATCCTGTCAGGTGCCTTGGACTCTTTCCCAGATAATGCCTCCCCACCCTATCTGAGAGGCATCCTTGGTCACTATGGCTACTGGTTCGGGGAGTACAAATGGTCGACCAAGAGTCACCTGAGTGGAGTAAAGCCACCAATGAAGATCCTTCTTGAAAGTTTCTATTATGATGATTTTTGTGAGACATTGGCAGATCTTGCATCAACCACTGAGTGGATAGCAACCACTGAAGAATTCTCATGCAGATGTGCTGGGGGATCAAAACTATTGCTGCTGCCATGATTCCCAGGGCTTTTAGAACCATCTACTCTTGAGCTTTCTTCCTTCTTAAAAGGTATGTCACCTGATGTCTTAGAACTTGGATCCCTTCTGGATGAAGTCTGGCTGTCATTTTTGTTGTTTAATTCTGCCCCCTATGAATTGCTGAGAAGACACTAAGGCAGATTTTTCATAGTTTATTGTAATCCCTAGTTGGGAGCAGAGTTGCAAAGTTGTGTTTCTTGTTTTTATTAGTAGATGCCTGATTGTGGTGGTTAGGAGCCAGTCGTCTAAGTATGGAAACACCTGGAATCACAGACGTCTCAAGTGAGACTCTACAACTGCATTACATTTGGTGAACGCTCTGGTGGCTGTAGTGATGCCAAAAGGCAGAGCTTCAAATTGGTAGTGACTGGTTGCCAGCTGAAAGTGCAGGTGCCTCCTGGATTGCCTGTCCATTTTTATGTGGTAGTACACTTCCTGGAGGTCTATAGAGCACATCCAATCGTCTTATCCCAGGAATGGGAGTACTGACTGTAGTGTTACCATCTGGAACTTGGTCTTTTTTCCCTGATTTGTTTAGAATGCTGAGATCCAGAATCAGTGTCTAGTCCTCCATTCTCTTTGGAACTGAAAAGAATCCTGATTAAGTTCCAGATCCTATTTGGTTTGCAGGGCAGTCTTTGGATGACTCATTTGTCTAGCGGCTTTTGAATTTCTAGGGTTGCTTGTTCCTTTTGACTGGGTGGAACATCCGGAAGCATTTTTATCTTTGGAATGGGAAGGGAAAAAGGGATGGTGTAATCTCTGGATATGATGCTGTGTACCCATTTGTCTTTTGTTACATGCTGCCAGGCTTTTGGGTACAAAGATAGGTGACTCCCAACTGCCTCCAGAGCTGGACAGATGGCCCTCCATTCAGGAGCACTGAAAGGACCTACCAAAGAAAGATTGTTTGTTGCCCTGATTCTGTGGACCCCCTCTGCCTCGTGGTCAGCGTCTTCCATTATTACTTCTCCTCTGCCTCTGGGAAAATTTTCACTATGTGTGTCCTGAAAAGATCTCTGTGATTTCAGAAACCACATTTTACCACTACCTCTCTGACCTTTGGGATAAAGTCTAGTAGTCATGAAAAAACATACATCTACGGCAAATAGAGTCTTTCTTTCCTGTTCACACCTGGTGAGTGAGTCCTTCACTTTAGGCCCGAATAAGAACAAGTTGTCAAATGTCAAATAGGGCATTTACAAAGGAAGATTTAAAGGGCTCCACAAAGTCACACAAGCGCATCCAAGAATGTCTCTTTAGGGAAATTCCAGAACCTACTGCTCTACTTGCCCCATCTGCTCTATATGAGATCAGTCTCATGCAGGTGTTGAGAGCTGAAAGGATACTTTGTCCATAACCCCTTCAGCTACTGAACCTTGGACAGTATCTCCTAGTTCTTTCAGGAGATCCCTTTGCAGTCTTGTAAAATGAGTGATGTAGTTCAGTGATGTGACATGAAAAGCCACTGAAGAAAAAATGTGCTTTCCATACCTGTCCATAGTCTGAGGCTCCTTGTTTGGGGGATGGACATAAGAAGATGTCTCTGAGAGTTCCTTCTTGGTGGCTACCACCACAACCATAGCATCTACTGGGACTCCTTTATTTAGAAAAGCCTTGTCTGAGGGGGAAGTAATACATTTGTTTGGCTTCCTAGGAATAGGTTCCACTGAATCTGGGGACTCCCATAACTTTAGAGAAACTAGGTCCATGAGTTCATCAAAAGGCGGAGACACCTAAGAGGTGGAAGGGTGAGATCCAAAAGCCTTCAGGTATACAGACTCCTCAGTGGAAGGGTTGGTGAACTTCCAGCCACCTCTCTGCTTTATCATTTCCAGGATGTCTCCAAAGGAGACATCATCAGGAGGCGACCGTGGTGACCCTTCAGCTTCATTGAGGTCCATATCAGAAGTGACAAACTCCTCTGGGGAGTCTAAATGCTTCCTCTTGCATAGTCTCTTCTGAGGGACCTCCTCAGAAGGGTACTCTGAGGAGGTTTTGGAAGAGTGGGGCTGCTCTGTCGAGCATCCTGAAGCCTAGGACCTCTGCATTCCTGTGGATTCAGGGGTATAGAGGCAGACACTGATGCTTTAGGGAGTAGAAAGTCCAGAGATGACCATGGAGTTGTCTGTGGAGACAGCACTCTCCTCATCACCTTGAAAGCCCTCCCAACCTTGATACAAGGATATCCCTGGATCCAAAGAAGCCAAGGGATCCCATAAAACCAAAGACAATGGACATGAAGCTGAGGTAGGAGCCAAGCTCAGCCAAGCTGAGGCCCCAAGAGACAAAGTGGGATCCAAAAACTGTCCAATTTGACTTGCCCTCCCGAACCTGACTGGAAAGTGTCTGCTCCTAGACTCCTCCAGCTCCGATGGAGCCAAGGATGTCAGAGCCATAGTCGGATCCATACAACCTGTAGTGGGTCTCGGCTCTGAGAGTTCCACTATGACCAGCTCTGGATCTTCTGACTCTGATACCAGGAGTTGGATCAGAGGTGGAATCGGAGCAGAAGAGGTGGATGTGGTAGGATCTGAAGCCCTCGAGGTCAGATCCAACAACAACCTGGCCAGCGTCCGTGTCTTCAATGGCTTCTGCACCACCCGATCCATGTCGTCATCCAACAGACTCCTGGAAGACTGAGTTGAGGAGGTGGGAGATTTTGATCTTTACAGGACAGGAGATCTGAGTGTAGGGGAGATCGGTCCCAAGGCTGAAGACCAGCTCCGTAATTCAAACTCAGCCAGTATCGAGCTAGAAGGTGTCAGAGCTGATGAAGATTTGTCAGATCTGATAACCTTCGGATCCAAGGAGGATAGTTTTGGCAACTTTTGTGTTGGCTCCAATAAAGTGGAAGAGGAATACCTCTTTCCAGATATGTCAGACTTTGAGGAGAGAGACTTCTCAGATCTGGATGAACCCAGACCTTCTTCCAGTGCCTGAGAAGGGTTTTTTAAAAGTCCTTTCAGTATTAATTTGTTTTTCCTTTCCAAGAAAGCTCTATGATTGAAAGCCTGACTCATGGAGATGGGCAGCCCCAAGACAATAAACACAAATTAGAAGTTATGTACTCACCATAACGTTCCATCTGAGTAGGTATCTTCATTTGTCTGCAACCTTTGGGTTACGGATCCGATCTCGGATCCGAGCCGGCAACTTTTACCACAGCATAGCTCTGAGCTCCTAGCTCCTCCCTTTATCCATAATCCCCTGCCAACCCTAACTGACCTCAGATCAAGTTTGCCCGATATAAGCAATGCTAATGTGCCCCGGAAGGGGCTAATCCAAGACAGATCCTATAGGTCAGGGGGAAGGAGGGGGGATGGTTGCAGACAAATGAAGATACCTACTCAGATGGAACGTTATGGTGAGTACATAACTTCTAAATCTGAAGTAGGAACTTCATTTGTCAGCAACCTTTGGGACAGAGTCCCCAGCTACCTGAATCCTGGGTGGCCTTTATGGAAGAACATTCCGGAGCACTGCAGAGCCAAAGGACGCCCTACCTCTAGAGACAACATCCAGTTTGTAATGGCTGATAAAGGTATGAGATGAGGCCCAAGTTGCTGCGGAACAAATATCATCTAAGGGGACCCTAGATTTAAAAGCCGCCAAAGCAGCGACGGCCCTAGTAGAATGAGGTCGGACTCCCTGAGGTGCAGGCCTTCCCAAACACTGATACGCTAAGAGGATACAATTAGCTATCCACTGTGATAGTGTAACTTTAGAAATTGACTTGCCTAAACTTGTTTTGGCAAAGGAGACAAACAACTTGTCAGATTGCCTATGACCAGCAGTTCGATGAGTATAAAAACGTAATTGTCTGTGCACATCCAAGGAATGCAGTTTATATTCTCCTTTGTTCTGGTAATGGGGAAAAAACACAGGAAGATTAATAGATTGATTAATATTAGCTTCCGAAGACACCTTAGGCAGAAAGGACAGATTGATCCTGAGGTAAACTCTATCTGGATGGAAGGATAAATATGGCGGCTTAACACATAGAGCCTGAAGTTCAGAGACCCTTTTAGCTGAAGTAATGGCCACTAAGAAGGCCGTTTTCCAAGAGAGATATTTAAGATCAACCGTGGCCACCGGCTCGAAAGGGGGGCTAGTCAAGGCTTGGAGAAATAAAGACAAATCCCATGGGGGTACTACCTCCCTGACTGGAGGTCTGAGAAGGAAGGTACCCTTGAGGAAAGCTTTACAAAGCTTAGAAGTCATCAGAGGGCCTGATTCATGCCCTACATGATAATGCGAAATCGCTGCCAGTTGTACCTTGACTGTAGAGCAGCTAGCCCCTTGATGAAAAAGGGTAGTTAAGAACTCCAAAACCGACGTGAGAGGTGCCGTAAAAGGATCCAAGTGATGGTGCTCTGCCCAGATGGAGAAACGTTTCCACTTGCTTCGATAGACTCTTCTGGTGGAAGGTTTATGTGCTGCTACTGGGATGGCTTTGTCTGGTGAGGAGATTCCGGGAGTCCTAATCAGGAGTGGAACTAGAGCAACCAAGCCATCAACTTGAGGTTGACCAGGTTGGGGGCCGTGAGACCCAGAGGGTGGGTAATGAGATCCAGGAGTGGATCCAGAATCCATGGTGGATGAATTAGGTGAGACCACAGGTACGGGAACCATGTTTGACGAGGACAGAATGGGGCAATGAGGATCATTTTGCTCCCCAGCCGACTGGCTTTCTGTAGGAGTTTCAGCATCATGGGCAAAGGAGGACAAGCATAAAGGAGACCGGGAGGCCAAGCATGTACTAGAGAGTCTCTCGGGGACTCCCCCTGAGGGGGGATTAGAGCAAAGTAACTGTTGCATTTGGTATGTGAAGGAGAGGCAAAAAAGATCGCAATAGGGTTGCCCCCATAGGGCAAATATTTGTTTCACTACTAGAGGATTGAGAGATCATTCGTACGGAGTCAGAATCGAACGACTGAGCCTGTCTGCTAGGATGTTGGACCGTCCCGGAATGTGCGTTGCAATAAGAAAGCGGTTGGTGGAAATTGCCCATTCCCACACTCTCATGGCCTCGCGACAAAGGGGTAAGACCTGGTTCCCCCCTGTTTGTTGATGTGCCAGACAACTGACATGTTGTCCATTTGTACTGCAATTGTCCCAATCGGTAGAAGGCTGTGAAGTGCCTGCAACGTCAAAAGCACCGCCCTCATCTCTAGGACATTGATATGCAAAGAGGTCTCTGTGTCGTTCCATATGCCTTGGACCGTACTGCCTGAATAGTGCCCCCCCCCCACCCCAGGTGAGAGGCGTCCGTGGTCACTGTGGCGACGGGGGAAGGCATCGAAAATGGTCATCCCGTGTGGAGACTCGGGGACCGGAGCCACCACATGAGCGACCTTCTGCAAGCCCTGCTTAAGGAAATAGGATGGGACAGGGGGTTGCGAGACAGGGACCATTGTACTTGGAGGGTCCACTGCAGTACCCTCATATTTAGGTGGGTTAGGGGTAGTAGAGGAATAGCTGCTGCCATGGACCCTAGAGCCCTCAGGATCAATTCTGCAGGTGGAGCAGGAAGAATGAGAATGGCCTTGACATGCAACCTCAGGTTCTGAAGCCGATCGGGAGTTAAGAAGGCAAGCATTATCCTGGAATCCAATCTCGCCCCTATAAAATCTATTACCTGTGAGGGGACTAGAGAGGATTTGGTCATGTTGATAGTTAACCCTAGACGTGGAGCAAGGTCAAGGAAGTAATCCCTGCCTGAACAGAGCAGATGCCTTGTTGGAGCGATGAGGAGCCAGTCGTCCCGGTACGGAAAGACCTGAATTCCCTGAAGCCTCAGGTGGGCCGCTATGACTGCCAAGACTTTGGTGAACACCATGGGGGCTGAGGTGAGACCGAAGGGAAGGGCCCTGAACTGAAAGTGACTGGCTCCCAGCCAGAAGCAGAGGCACGTCCTGGAGCGTCTGTCCACTAGGATGTGGTAGTACCCATCCTTGAGGTCTATCGAGCACATCCAATCATTCTCCCGTAATAGGGGGAGAATAGATTGTAAGGTGACCATTTAGAACTTTTCTTTGGGTACTGCCAAGTTCAGGAGAGAGAGATCGAGAATGGGTCTCAAGTCCCCCGTCTTTTTTGGCACCAGAAAGAACCTGGAGTAAAACCCCGATCCAAACTGATCTGGGGGGATGGGTTGGATGGCTCTTTTTTGCAAAAGCTGCTGAATTTCTGTAGCAGCTGCCTCCCTCTGATTGGGTGGTACGTCGGGGAGGCTTTTGACTTTGGGGGTTACAACAAAGGGAATTCGGTAACCTCTGGATATGATGCGAAGCACCCAGCGATCTGTTGTTATGGACTCCCACATTGCTAGGTGCTTCGAAAGATGCCCCCCGACTGCCTCCAGAGTGGAGCAGCCGGGCAACCCCTCAGGGGTTCTGCGTGGGCCTCTCAGAGAAAGGTTCCCTGGACCCAAAGTTTCTGGGACCCCCTCTGCCTCTTGGGCGGCATCCTCCCTGTCCTCCTCTGCCACGAGAGGACTGGTTGTCCGGAGCAGACTGGGACTGAAGCGATTTTTGGAACCACATCTTCTTCTGACCCTTTTGGTTCTTAGAAAAGGACCTCTGGGGAGCAGAGAAGCGGACTCTGACGGCAGACAACATCTTCCTGTCTTTCTCGCTCTGGACTAAAGTGTCGCGAACGGTTTTGCCAAAAAGTGCAGAACCATCAAAGGGGGCATTCGCGAATGACGCCTTAAAGGGTTCCGAGAAGTCACAGTGTCAGAGCCAGGCCTGACGCCTGATTACCAGGCCAGCTCCGCCGGCTCTAGCGACTCCTTCAGTGGCGTGTGACAAGAGCCGCATAGAGGTGTTAGAAACTGAACATAGAGTAGACATTTGGGAGGAGTACAGATGCTTGTCTCCTTCCGACATGGACTCTGGGGGGGATGCAGCATATTCTTTTATTAGATCCCACTGCATCCGGATGACGTGTGCCATATAGTTCAGCGCTCTCATGGAGAAGGTTGCTGAACTAAAGACCTGCTTCCCCAGGCGGTCCATTGTTCGAGAGTCCTTACTCGGCAGGTGGACCGCAGAGCTCTCCTGCGCCAGCTCTCTCTTGATGGCCGCCGCCACCAACATGGCATCCACGGGGGGACCTCTGCTCCATTGGGTTCTTTCAGCAGGGGGACTCAGGATCCTATCCGGGCGCTTGGGGACTGGCTCTACAGTGTCCGGCTCCTTCCAAGCTGTGGTGGAAATAAGGTCCACCAGGGGGTCGGGGGGAGGGGACACCCAAGAGGTAGATGGCCCTGCTTCGAATGCCTCTAGGAATACGGACTCATCGGAGGAAGCCTTGGGGGCAGACCACCCCCCTCCTAATCCTGAGCATCTCCATGATGTCTCCATAGGAGACATCCTCGGAGGGGTGACCTTGGGGAGCCTTCCCCTTCATCTAAGTCCATATCTTCGGTAAGGGACTCAGGGGAGTCCATGTGCCTCCTCTTACACTTGGCTTTGTGAGGGACCTCTTCGGGGGGGCTGTCCGAGGAAGACTCACCAGCAATATTATGTTCCGCAGGAACACCCAGAGACGCTGAACAGGCTGTCCCGAAGGCCGGGTGATGGGAGCCTGGACCAGCTGAGAGGGAGTGCAGGGAGGAGCTGAAGCCAGGACCGGGGGTCCGGATGCACTCAACAGTGCCCTCTCCACCACCGCGAAAGCCGAGGGGGAGCTACTTTCAATAGGCTCTGAGAGTCGGCTCCCACTCGGATCCGAAGCCGGGACCGGATCCGGTGCTGAGACCCTCGGATCTGAAGGATCCGTGTGCTCCGACCGGGATGGAGCCGAAGTCACACAAAGTCCCTCGGATCCGAAGCTCCGCCCATGGCTCCGAGAGGTCGGATCTGACAAACTCGAGGGACCAGTCGGAGCCAAAGTAACTAGTACTGTCGGCTCCGACACACCCCTGGATCCGTCGCGGCTCGGCTCCGAATGCCCCGAACTCAGGAAGCAGGATGGAGAAAGAGCAATTGGGGCAAAAAATGGGGTCGAGCTCCCCCCCGGAGGGGGGGGGAGGCAAGAGCACTCCCATCTACAGCTGGGCCTGGATGAACCTCCTCATCATCTGGTCCATGTCTGCATCTGACATACTAAATGTGGACCTCGACAAGGCCACTGAGGCAGACCTAGAGCGATGCCTTGATGACCTCGACGGGGACCGGGTTGCCTCCTCCCCAGGTCCCGGTGAAAAACAAGGGGACCAGAGCCGAGGAGGAGGTGATCCAGAAACCCTGGATGGAGAAGCCCGCTTGGCGGGCGGGGCCGAGGAAGAGTCCTTGGCCCGCCGCTTATGGTGATTTTCCTTCCTATTGTTTTTTTCAGCCTCCCTCTCCTCCAGAGCCAAAATGGGAGGTTGAGTCCCGACCGGAGGAAGGGAGGCAGGGGTGGCTACCACCAAGGGTTGGGTAGCGGCCACCGAAGAACTGGAGGCCGGAGCCAAGTCCGGGGGCAAAAGGCCCGCCAGAATCAGCTTCGACCTCCGGTCCTTAAGTGCCCTGGGGTTGAACGCTGCACAAATCGTGCATCCCAACGACAGGTGTTCAACCCCAAGGCACCTAACGCACCGGGTGTGGCCATCCGCCGGTGAAATCTTATGGCCACACTCGGTGCATTTTGAGAAGATGGCTTTAGGGGCCTCCGACATGTTGAACGGAAAAGCACACTCACTAGGCCCCTACACACATCACAAACACACACTACGTAACCAGCGAGGGTAGGGAGGAAAATTTTTACAAAAAAAGACATTTAAGAGGGAACCTAAACAAACTTACACAATCACACAAGAAAAGTACAAAAAAATTCTAAGTTTTTTTCTCACAATACTCTGAATTGCCAGGAGCTCGAAATCCAGCTTGTAGGCTTGAAGCGTGGCAAACTAGATCTGAGGTCAGTTAGGGTTGGCAAGGGATTATGGGTAAAGGGAGGAGCTAGGAGCTCGGATCTATGCTGTGGTAAAAGTTGCTGGCTCGGATCTGAGATCGGATCCGTATCCCAAAGGTTGCTGACAAATGAAGTTCCTACTTCAGATGTGTGTGTTTATCACTCAGGGGTATTTTCTTTCCACAATCGGCACATTTTTTGAAACCCATTGATTTTGAATCCTTGCTAGACATTTTGAGGAAGAAACTACATGAAAGAAACAAAATATAAACAACTTTTTTTTAATATAACTAAAGCTAGACCCTCTAATTTAAATGGGTCAAACTATAGGGAGAAGTGACACAGCCTTCTAATTTAAATGGGCTATGACCAAGACAAAACAGAAATAGTTAAACAAAGCCTTCTAACTTAAACAGGCTAAGTTACAGTTCTCTAACTTAAATGAACTGTATCTAAACTATGAGAAGAAAAACTAATAAGGAAAAATAGAACTGAAAAGGGGAATAGCAATAGGGTTAAAGGCTCTCTAACTTGAACGGCCTATTTAACAGTAAAAAGTGCCAGGAAGGGAAAACAAGGCCTAACAAAATATGATGGCCAGTTGCAAAACACAACAATAGTGGCAAAAATTACTTATCTAGATATAAATACAATTTAAGGTAAACACCAGAGGAAAAAATCCACAACTTTGATAAGTCAAGCAAGATAAAGAAAGATAATACTTAGCCAGAGCTAGCAGATGAACACCTGATCTTGTTTAACCGCAAACAAGATCTGGAGAACATTCTGGTTAATGTTGGGATAGGGATTTTAGCTAAAAGCTGGCAGACAGCCTTGAGCTTGAAAATAAAGGCTGAGGCGGATCTGAGGATCTAATCTGAACCAAAGCTAGTAAGAATAAAGGCGAGATAGGACAACATCACATCAAATATTAAATAAAATAAAAATCTTGGAGCCGATGACTTTGAATCCAGTCTGAATTTTTTGAAAGGTGGATCCGTAAATGAAAGAGTGGAAGAACCTGACTTCTGGGACTTTGTAGGAGCATCCTTGGAAGACATTTTTGGGAAGGGGAGCCCCAGATATGGCTTCTGAAAAGTAGTTGGGAGTAATCCTTTTAATATCTACTTGTTTCTTCTATCCGCCAAAGCACACAGATTAAAACTTTTACATGTCTCGCAGTAAATATTAAGCTGGTCAAGGCCCAAACTGTATACACAAAAGTCATGGGCATCAGAATAAGACAGCTTATGCTTGGTTACATTTTTTAAATCCTTTCTCAGACATGTTTTCTAAATTAACAGAAGAAGTAGAAAAAGATAAATATACATTTTTTTTCCTAGGGTAAGGAGGGAGAAAGGGAAATGAGTAACAACAATAGTACTAAGGAATGCACAAATGTGTAAAGGAAAGAGTTAGTAATACCAGCAATGGTAAAGAAGAATATACAAGTGTAGAGTTGATAGAGACTTGGGGGAAAAAAGGGTTTTAAGAAAAAATTCACTTTTCTCAACCAATAAGCTCGAGAGCAAAGCTGACCACATCTATACAAGAAAGTGGCAAACAAGATCTGAAGTATGTTAGGGGTTAGTGCATTATAGGTAGAGATTAGCTCAAGTGTTTTCAGTTGGCCACGAGCTATAGTATCAGACGAGTTGGATCCGAGGATCAGATCCAAACCCAGTGGTTGAGGGATGAATGAAAATTGTCAACATCAGATCCAGGGTTGAATTTCCTGTTCCCCATCCAATTGTCAAAGTTACACTTAAATTGGGTTAGAGAGGAACTCTGCTTCAATTGGATGGAGAGCCTGCTCAAGAGAAGGGGTAGTCTCTTGTATACATGCCTATCTCTCCAGCAAGTCCTGTTTATATCACAAGCACGGTTTAAGTCTTTAGAACAGATAATTATGGTATTTTTTTGCAGATATGCAGGAGGTCCATCAGAATAGGATCTGACAATCCCTTGTATGTCAGGCATAGATCTCCCCTCAACAGTCTGTAAGAATTCATGGATAGGGTCTTGAGGTGGTCTGCATAGGACATGTTACTTACACCCTGTATTCTTTTAGTGAGGAACCTCTGTGGACATTTCAATGGTTGGATATGCCTAGTTAGGTACATACCAAAGGGGCATTGTACTCAATGATAGGGCTGATAAATGTGATATACAGTGGAACAATGACTTCCCTGGACCTAGATGCCATACCTTTGTTTATAAATTGCACAGCATAGAATGATTTCCTCACTACTGTAGACACAAGATGGTCAAAGGCTAGATTAATGTGTATGTGTGTCTCCAAGTCCCTGACTATTGCATCAGCTCTTAGGGGTGTGTTTGTCAATATAATAGTTACCAGGGGTGGATGGCTTCCTGAATGGTACTATTATGCATTTCTTGGCATTTAGTTTTAGTCCATGGCTCTGGCACAAGTTGTTTATCTATGTCACCCCTTCCTGGAGAACATTTGTGTAAGTGGGTGATTAAATGACAGCTCCTAAATGCCAAAATGGAGTGGTCTCAGGACTGATCCCTGAGTAACTCCACTTGTGACTGACCTGTCTGCAGAGGTGGACAACCCAATTCTAACTTCCTAGGTACTATCTTTGAGCCAGCTGGCTATCCACAGGGTGACATAAGGGCTGTATCTAACCTTTTACTAGGTTAGAGAAACTTCTAGAGCAATTGATAATAGTTTTTCAATCTTACTCATAAACACTGGCTAATCTACAATGTATGTACTGTACCTGTGTACTATGTATGTATTCTACCTACATTCCAAAGTTCAGCTGTACACCACAAATCTATTACTTACCTTTATTTGTAAAATTAATATTTTTTTGATTGTTCTCTCTACTGTAACTGTTTGTGCCGCATACCACTGTAAAAACATGTCTCTTGTAATTTCTGTGTATACTGATTATGTCTAAATAACTAAATGTGTCTGTAATTTTTCTTTGTGGAGCTTTTCTCCCTGGGCCTCTGCTGAAAAAGGGCCTTTTCGGCTCAGTCAGACACCCCCGGTTAACAAATGTAAAATAAAATAAAATAAAAATAAATAAAATTTTAGGTTTGTCAGCAATGCCAGAGTGGGGAATTGTGTCAAATGCCTTGGCCAAGTCAAGGTAGGCAGTGTGAACTATTTTACCTTCCTATATCCATTGCTTTGGTGACCTTCTCAAAAAAGTCCACCAGGTTGAGTAAGCATGACCTGCCCTTGATGAAACCAAATTGGGCTGGATCCAATGTCTGGAGGTTTCCTATGGCATTACTAATCATTTTCATGATAATTCTTTCTATGGCTTTGCATATGAAACTAGCGAGGCTTATAGGTCTGTAGTTTTCAGGGTCTGTAGATGGTCCACCTTCATGAAGCGGGATGACTGTTGCTGTTCTCCATTCATGAGATATGAAGCCTGTTTGGAGGCTACCGTTAAATAGCAATTCCAGAAAGTCTCCTAGATTTGCCAGCTAAAGTGATTTTATCTGCACTTATCCTTGTATTCTGTTTCTTGTTAGACCTGTCACCCTCTGGTCTGAATCGAGCTTTCTGGATTATCTCTGTTTTCTGTTGGCTACATATTGTTATGAACCACCATTATCCTTCTTTTGTCATAATCTGATTTGTACCTGCCTCCATCTCACCCTGTTAATGTATCTTCCCCTTTCTGTATCATTAATGTTCTACCTCTGCATTTGTGCAATGTCTGGTGCTGGGCGACAAATGCAACTAAGGCTAAATGGGGGTACACAGCTTATGGCAATATATTGTGATTTTATTGCCTTCATCCACATTACTCTGTTTTGCTTCACACCACTGTGTGAAGCTATATTTATTCCGTTTAATGTACTTTTCAAAGAGCTGAAGAGTTGGATGCACAGATTAAAGTGGTCAAAAGGGTACTAAAGATGAATACATACATTCGCATGTACTGAAATCTGCTGTCAAATGTTAACTATCAGAAATCTGACATTCTATGTGGTGTGCTTAGATAATACTCAGGTATAAATGTTTTTCTTGGAATGCTCTAAAGGTTCAAATACAGAATTATTTATTTTATTTATTTATATTTGTTAACTGGGTAGTATCCAACTGGGTCATGGAGCCCGTTTTCAGGGGAGACCCGGAGAGAAAAGCTTCACAAACAACAGTAATACAAATCAGTAAGATCTAAAAATTATACATTAGTAGTATTATGTATACAAAGGTAATCACAGAGCATATCATGTACAGAATTGTAGATATGTGAGAATTCGAATACTAACAGAGACCAAAACAATATCAAGAAACATATAATTAACAAAACCAACTGATAAAGAAAGGTAACAAAGTGACCATAAGTCATAGCACAATACAGAGCTAAATTGATCACTGCAGTAGTTAAAAGCTGAACAGGGCTTTTGCCAAGGTTTAAACTCATATGGAGAAGAAGCTGAGAAAGTATTTGGAGGGAGGAAAAAAGTTATCCGGGAGAACTATAGGGACAGAGCCAGGCAGATTTGAGATATTCTTTTATTTTTGTTTTAAAGGAAGAATAGTTGGGAGAGTTTTCTATGTGTTGAGGGAGAGAATTCCAAGTCTTGGCTATTTTATTAGAATACAGGGAGTCACCATGGTAGTTGTGAGACTGGGTAATTTTTAGCAGTAACCTGTCAGAAGATCTAAGGGACCTGGTATTGACATGTGGTTGGCCCAGGGTGGAAAGTGCAGGGCAGTGATTGGGGTTGTGAATGACTTGGTTTGATGTTAACAGGTTGGGGAGCTCAAGCCATTTCAGCTGTTGGAGAACAGAAAAAGGATGCGATTTATGGGGGTCGTTGCAGGCAAACTTTGCTATTTTATTATAGCAGGATTGTAGGTTATTAAGGCTGGCCTTGGGCAAGTTAGTAAAGATGTGTGAGGTGTAGAGAAGGGTGGATAGAAGTTGAGATCTAGTTGTGGCTAGTCTGGCTTGGTCTGTTAGGAAAAGTCTCACCTGGTAGAGAGATTCGAGTTTGGCATTGACTTTTTTGATTGTAATGGCAATGTGTATATCAAATTTTAGCCTGTTATCTACTGTTATACCTAGGAGTTTGATGTGATTTGTAAGCTGGATTTTGGTTCCATTGGCAGAGTGAATAAACAGTTGTGGAGAGTGAGGTCTGGTAGGTTTGTTTGTGAAAATCATTAGCCTGTTCTTATTACGGTTTAGAATGAGCTGGTAGTTAGATAGGGAAGTGTCAATTTCCTGAAATGATTTTTGAGTCTGATCTTGAAGTTTTTGGTGGGAAGGGGCAGAGGAGATAAGGAATGTATCGTCTGCGTATTGTATGATTGTAGCAAGTTGGGTTCCTGATTTAGACTGTTGGTAAATAGGATAAAGAGGAGGGGTCCGAGTATGGACCCTTGGGGTACTCCAGTGGATACTGGCAGTAGAGGAGAGAGATTGTTCTCCCATTTGGTGGCCTGTTTATGGTTAGACAGGTAGCTATGAAACCATGTTCATGACGATGAACTGAGATTGTAAGTGGCAAGTTTGTTTTGAAGAAGTTGGTGGGAGACAGTATCAAATGCTTTTGACATGTCAAGGAAAATTGCCGAGACTAGAAGCCCATTGTTCTTAAGGTGGTGAATAGTGTCAGTGAATGATATTAAGGCTGTATTAGTACTATGTTTAGGTCTAAAGCAAAGTAAGTTGTTAGTAGTAAGGTGATTTTGGAGTTGTTGGTGAATACATTTCTCTAGGATTTTAGCTATGGGTGGGAGGATAGCAATGGGATGGTAATTAGCAATATCTCTAGAGGGGCCAACCTTGTGAAGGGGAATGATGTGTGAGATTTTCCAGAGGTGTAGTACATGCTATACAGAGATAGATGGAAGAAAAAATGTTTCAGGATGTTTAGTCTGACTCCTGTGGATGTAACATTGGCCTTTATTTAACATATCATTATACTGCTGCTATATTAATGTACCTGTTACCTATTATAAAGCCTGTCTTGTACAGATATTTGTGCGAGATAAGCACAGAGCAACACAGACTACTGCTAATTCCCATTCTAAGTTCAAAATTTGAAGATATTATTACACATGTGCTAACACCTTGCCATCAGCAGCGCAATTCAGCTAGGCAGCAATGTACTCAAAGAGTGAAAAAAAATTATTTTACTTTGCACAAAGTTTATATGTCTTTATTACTTTTGTCAACAGGTGATCTTGATTTCAGAATGATGTTGATTCAATTAATGCAGTTGATTAATGCCTGTCTGCTCAATAGTGTTTACAATTTTAACTGTATTAAAAGTTTAGTTAACCTATTCTCACATAATCCATCACTGTTATTTTGCAGTGCACTATCCTATGTATGACTTGCATGTTTGCCTTGACAATGCAAACAGTGAAATTTTGAGACAATACAATGGGTGTGATCATCCTGACATGAAGTCACAGGAATATTTGACTGATAGTTCAGTGGTGTACAACAGTAAATGTCTATGTCATCTCATAATGTGAAACATGTCAGTATCCCTCACAGTAAAGCAATGTACATGAAGGGCAGTATCTACATTTTTGAAGAGACGTATGTCATTACATGTGACAATCATAGTGATCTTACATTGTCCTGTGCACACATATGCATTTGTTGCACAACCTGTGATGCACAGTACCATCTGTTCCAAACTGGATTTTAAGAAAAGTTAAAATGCCCTATTTCATGCTGTTAATGTCAGTCTTGTCCAGTTGCAAATAATACATTGCTCTTTAGATTATATAACTAGATAGATAGGAGGTTTGATGCTCAACATGGAAAACTTGTGTGTGCTTGTGTATGTGTGTATGACAGAGAGACTATGTGCAACACTTGGTGCTGTATCCACTGCCCCTGAAAAGAATATATTTCACTGTTCACATAGCTCCCATATCCCACCTTTCACTGAAATATCCTCTATGAATCACACAGATTAGGTCATTTTGACACTAAAGTGTCAGACTTCTCCTATGGCACTTGCAACTAATACAGAGTTTCTACATTGTATAACTAGATAGGTAGGGAGTCTGATGATCAACACGGGAAATTTGTGTGTGTGTGTGTGTGTGTGTGTGTGTGTGTGTGTGTGTGTGTGTGTGTGTGTGTGTGTGTGTGTGTGTAATGCTTGGTGCTGCGTCCACATCCCCTGCAGAGAATGCATTTGAATGTGCATACAGCACCCTTATTCCACTTTTTAATTAAATATTCTCTCTCAAACACACTGATGAGGTCATCCTGACAAAAGAACACTTTCTACTCTTAAGAGTCAGACTTCTCCTATGCCACTTGCAATTAATGTAGTGCTTTCTACATTGCAAAATTAGATAGGTAGGAAGTCTGGTGATCAATATGGAGAACTTGTTTATATAAGTGTGTGCATGTGTGCGTGTGTGCGTGTGTGTGTGTGTGTGTGTGTGTGTGTGTGTGTGTGTGTGTGTGTGTGTGCGTGTGTGTGTGTGTGTGTGTGTATGTGTGTCAGAGGGGTGTTTACAGTTAGGTGAGCATATACTCAATCAACTTCTACTCTGTATAAATGCTTTAAATTGTTAGATGACTCCACCATCCCCTAATCCCACCTTTTACAACTACAACTTCTTTGCAACATAAGGGTGTAGCTAGGCATATTGTTTGTACTCTACTGAGTATAATTTTCTATACATTACTTAAAGAAAACATATTTTTTTTCAAGCCATACTCTATACACAACTATCTAAATTAATGTTTCCAATAAGAGTTTCATAGATTGAAAAAAAATATCTATTTCATGTTTTTAGAGGGAAAGTGATGTGGGAAGGCAGATGTTTCCATTTTTCAGATGACAGGTGTTTTGTGGGATGCAATGAGCATACCCAATTACAAAACTGTATTCTCTGCCTACACCACTGGTTCAACACACTGATGAGGTCATTCTTTTGCAAGTGAATTGTCACAATTTAAATGACAGACTTCTTCTGTGGTGCTTGTATTTCTTACACTTTCTAGAATGTGTAAATAGATATGTATGAGGTTTGAATACAGCAGTGCTTAACTTCTACAAGTGTGTGCATATGTGTGTGTGTGTGTGTGTGTGTGTGTGTGTGTGTGTGTGCATGTGCATGCGTGTGTTTGTGTGTGTGCACGTGCATGTGTGTGTGCATGCATGTGTGTGTGATGCAAATGAATTCAGGAATGGTTTATACACATTTGCAGTGGCAAGTTTTACAACTCCAGATGGCTGTAAAAGTCATTTTACCAGACTCATGTCCTTGGCAGTACACTGCTAATGTCATCCCTTCATGGATGCTCTACATCTCACTTGTACTCAGTAGTGTTCTGTGGTGCTAACTGGTGATAATGTACTTTATCTCATTAACAATTATGTGACGTGGAATGTCACACCTCTAGCAGCCTACATATATCTTTGTTTTCCACAGCATTTTCTGAAAAATACACTTAAAAAGCATAAGATAAGCAAATGCAAATATTTTGTGAACAATAAAAGCTATTAAAACTGGACAAACAGTGATGTTATCAATAAGACTTATTCTTTACAGTGATAATATTATATTAACAGTCTTTCCATGAGTACTATAATATATTATAATGCACAAAAATCCAAAATTGAATTGTTTTGCTATACTTTCACAAACAAGGTATTATATCTTAGAAATTATACAGTCTATAGACATATATTGTTAGAACATGTTTGTTAACTGGACATAAGCTTTCATATGAGAACAATAAATTCCTATGTGAGTGCATGCTTATGGAGGTATTTACAGAAATATGAAACATGCTTAATTGTATAATTATCAGTATATCGCTCAAGATGTGCAAATTACAGTGCAAATATCAAAGCTAGTTTTCTTCAATAACATGTAGTTTCATCTGATGTCATGCAGTCTGTAAGTCACCAGGTTTGTATTAAGTAAATAAGAAATATATATATTTTTTTTATTTTCATAATTAGTAACAAACTAATAATATTTCAGGTATAATGTGATATAAAAGGACCCTGGCAATGAATTTTCCTGTCTCTTGACATGGCATACTACAGCATACTCCTCAATATCATGTAGGGTTCTCAGCTATGTAAATATAAAAATATGAATAATAAGTGACTGACATTGATTAATTTCTCTGCTGCAGGACATCCTAGATTTTCATTTTGTCAATAATTTCTTGTCCTTTCTAATACTGCCTATAATTACATAGTAAGTGACTTAGTTAAAGAAGCCAGACCCAATAAAAACATCTGGGTGCTATAAAAAGCTATGGGTGTGAACTGGAAGTATAAAAAAGGCAATTTAGGCTTTTAAGAGGTACAGACAGTGAAAGTGGGTAGTTAGGTAGCTCGAGGGCATCACTGCTTAAATAGTGTGACTATATTCTCCTGTGGTGCTGGCTACTGATAATGTGCTATATAGATTAAGTGGCTAGGGTAGGTGGTTTGAATTCATCACTGCTTAAATTGTCTGATTGTGATTACTGTCATATACTATTGGCCACCTCACAATCACATTTATGTATACTTCTAAGTATGAGACAGATTTACAGTGTCACACTGTTACACTAGCGAATCCTAGCATCCCCAGGGAAAATAACTTTTTGCCATACAATTATTACATAATGCTACCATAACAGTAGTATCTCACATCTGGAGTGCTAATTCTCATTTATTGTGCTACTCTAAAACTCAGTTTTGCACATTGTGTAACTACATATGTAGGATGCATGAGGTCAGATGTGAGCGTGTGTTTCACCCTCATACTTCTATACTATTTTTCAAATACATATATGATGTGTCGCTGTACACTGTTACTATGCATTTCAACCACTTTTTTGCATACACATCCAGTTAAACAGTGATGTCATCCATTCAGGTACTAAAGTATAGCTTGTGATCTTAGGCTGTTAGTTCAAATCCAGCTATTACCGCTCAGTCTAAATTGTGTCAAGTCTTATTGTGACTGTCCATGTTGCAACACTGTTGCCAAATACATCTGCTGTGCGCAGGAATAGATGTTGATTCTTATTACAAAAAGCTATGATAATTTATCATATAGCAATGCTTTTATTCAGAGTAATGGTGATGTGATATATAACAAATGTGGAAAGCACTATCCTCTGGCATGAGGGAATGAGATGACATTCTGTATTTTGTTGACTTAGTACAGCCAATTACAGTATCCCTTGCAGCAATAACATAATGTAATGCCTTCACATACCAACATATCTCACAAATGTAGTGACAATTCTACCTTGATGCATTCATCCTGTACAATAGCATAAAGTTTCTGTTGTCAAATGCTCATGTGTTCAACATCTACATTCAGTACCTGTTAGCATTGCTGGGCCTTGTACTGTAATGCATGAGTGGTGTCCACCACAGGTATAATGTGTCCATTTACAGTGGGAGAGGCCTCCTTCATCCCTTTTATGTCAGAGATTGTTTACAACACATACATCTGATGTAATAAGTTAGCATAAGTGGAGTGTCACAGTTGTGTTGAGACTTCCACCTGCTGCTTGTGCTTTATCCACCTGTCATTAGTTGGTAGAGTCACATAGCTTGCTGTTCAAAACCTGAAAGGGCAACCTTATATGAATGTACTGATATTATATAAACACCATTGTACCGAATTATTCTTATACATTTTTATGTTGGACAATGATATATCATCACAGATTGTGACTGCTGGGTAGTCTTCTTCTTCTTCTTTCAGCTTTTTCCCAGTTGGGGTCACCACAGCGGATCATCTGTCCGCTCATGATCGGCAGTGGAGCTTTACAGTGTTGAGTTTCCAGCCCGGCGCCCAACCTGCCACAGAAGGCACACACACTCACACCTAGGGCCAATTTAGAGTGTCCAATCCACCTACTGCATATCTTTGGGGATGTAGGAGGAAACCGGAGCACCCGGAGGAAACCCACGGGACCACAGGGAGGACATGCAGACTCCGCACAGAAGGCACCGCAGCCAAGAATCGAACCAGAGAACCTCTTGCTGCGAGGCGGCAACGCTAACCGCTGCACCACCGTGGCCGCCCATTGTGACTGCTGGGTAGTGAAATGGTTAATTGGGTCACATTGTGCTGTGAGCGCTCCTGTGGCACTTGCATTGAGTACTGGCTTGTATAGCATATCTAAGCAGATAAACTGTGATTCAATTCTGGTACAGTGTGTGTACTACATGATGGAAACAGCTTCCTTGTCAAAGAAGCATTGAGACTGTCCTGCTCACTATTGTGTGGACAGTAACATGTGTAGCTCCTTTCTAGCATTCTGACAAAATCTGATTGTTCATATTATATTTGTAACTCCTTTCTTAATGCACACATTCAATTCAGTTAGTTGTGATAGCCTCCATTGCTATCTGTTGTGGCACATGCCGTCACTACAGATGTCTGGAAAGAGTCTTGTATAATGGGCAGATGAAGGCAGGTTATTCATACATCTTATGATAGTAAAGTGCTGTAAGCCCTTCAAGGGTCTTTTTCATGACATGACTGATAAGCATATTTCTGTGGTGCCCGTGATTTTTATGCATCTCTCTGATATCTGTCTTGGCATGTGTTCGAAAATGGTATGATGCAAATGTTTATTATGCCATGCGTTTATCACATGCATTACCTATTCCCAGGATAATTATGCTCTGAGCTGAATGCCTTCATCTAAATGTTTCTTTATTACTACAGTTGTTTTCATCACACTGTACCACTCAATGGTAGATAAGGCATTCCATAAACATATCTTAATGTATGACATGCTGACAGACCATCAGAAACTGTGATTGGTCCTCTGTTACAACACTTTCTAGTGTGTTAACCAAAACAAACACCAACACTGTCACAAGAAAGCGAGATGGAGGCAACGCCAATAAGGAGATGAAAACAGCAGAATGCAAGCTATAAACTTCACTTTATATTCAAAACTGTAAATAAGTTCCAGGTACACCACCACAAAAGATAAATCCTTTATTAACCTAGGTTTCGTTCGCTCCCACGAACTTCATCAGAAAGTTCGTGGGAGCGAACGAAACCTAGGTAAATAAAGGATTTATCTTTTGTGGTGGTGTACCTGGAACTTATTTACAGTTTTGAATATAAAGTGAAGTTTATAGCTTGCATTCTGCTGTTTTCATCTCCTTATTGGCGTTGCCTCCATCTCGCTTTCTTGTGACTTTCTAGTGTGTTGCTGCTGTTGAATTAATGTTATTTTACTGTTTCCTGTAATTCCATGTGAGTACACCCAGTATATCAATGTCTGAGACATTTGCAAATCAGCTACAGAAAACCTGAACTGAATTTATGTTGTCATTTGTCACTTATGTATGTTGCATGTTATTAGATTACCATTTAGCATTTACATGACCATACAACACTCTGAGACTACTGTAGGCATAATCAAAGTCAAAGAAAACTTTATTGTCATTCAGAACAACATAGCAGTGTAGCTGAATGAAATTACAATGCTTCGTTCTCAATGCAGGAAACAGTTACACATATAAGCAGAGAAAAATTAATAAAATATCACAGTAGAAATTTAATAAGTGGCAATTAGTAAGTATAAAGTAGGACAGCAGTGATCCACACCCATCCCAGAACAGGAGACAAGGAAGACAAGGAACGATATGAAGGTAATATGATAATGGTAGAATTTGTTCTGAAAGAAATTTTGTCCCTGTGGAAACAAGGTAGGGATGACATACCATAAGAGCTTGTAACTCAGATACTCTCCTAGCATATGTTGGAGCAATGAGTTAAAGTCTTCCAGGTTAAGAACATCAATTCAGCCTGATAAGCTGATTCAAATGGAGAGTAAGCTTCCCAAGCATGTGGTTCTGATCCAGAACAGCCCCTGTTTCCCAGGTAGGCAAGTTTGTAAAACTCCTTTTGAAAACTGTTTAACTTGAGCATTACTAGAAAGGGGCTGATTGAAAGGTAGATAAGTAAAAATAGCTGACAAATGTACCTTGACAGAAGAACAAAAAGGCCACTGGACAGTTGTTGTGTCTTTCAGCTTTTCCCAGTTCAGGGTCACCACAGCAGAACTCCGGTCCGCTAATGATTGGCAGTAGATTTTTACGTGCTGAGTTGCCAGCTCTGACGCACAACCTTCAACGAAGGTAAGCCCATTCACACGTCTCCACACAAAAGACGTTCTAGCTGAGAATCAAACACGACAATGTCTTACTGTGAGACGACAACACTACCGCAGCACCACCACCGCAGTACTACTCACACAAACAATCAAGAGCCAAAGGTAGCCAGGCCTGAAGAGGATCCTAGTTCTTTGACCGGCACCAACTAGAAAAATTTCCACTTGCACATATGTGATATTCTTTCCACTTGCACATATATGATATTCTAGCAGCAGGTTTTCTCACTTCATTTAGTACCTCTGGCACATCCTCTGAAAAAAGCATCAAAAGTATATCATCCACTCAGTTAGTTCAAGAATTTCCAGATTGTGGCATATCAAACTCTCTCTGTCCTGAATGAGTAAATCCAGTTTGCGAGGAAGCTTGTGGTAATTGCCATAAACCAGGTTGAAAAGAAAGGAGAACCACTGTTGTCTAAGCTAAAATGAAGTCATTACCACAGTCTTTGAAGGGTCCTTCCAAATCTTTAGAAGAACCTTAGATATCAATGGAAAGGGTGGAAAACATACAGTAATATTCCTATCCATGAGAATGAGAAAGCATCTGCTTCTCGGCCTTTTGTAATGTGTCCTAGAGCATAATTTCTTTAGCTGTCCACTCTGAGGGGAAGCAAATTAACCTACTTGATGTGTTTCTCACATTTGGATCAATTCTTGGAATACCACAGGATGAAATTTCCATACAGTGGGTCTATCCTGGTCTTGCTGAGCTTGTCTGCAATGAAGCTTTACTCTGACTGAATACATGAAGCCTGAAAAGTCAAACTGGACTGAGTTTTTATCTTCCAAACTATCATAGCAAGTCTGCAAAGAAAGTAAGATCCGGTACCCCCTGTTTGTTTATGCACCACATCACTGTGGTGTTGTCTGTGTATACATGCAGAGATCCTGGGGAACAGTGATGATTCAAGGCCTTCAAAGCACTGAAAACTGCCATTATCTCTCTGACATTTATGTGCTTCTATCTGTCTACAGGATCCCACAGAGCTTGCATTTTACCCCTTTGAAACCACTCAAGCAGTTCTGGAGACTGACCATAGGGGAATTGGAAGGGAAAATGAAAAACCTGAATTGCAAGCTATCTGGTCTACCCACTACCCAATCTCCTCATTTACAAATCCTACAACTGGGACCTGACAGGAAAAAGGGTGTAGATGCTGATTCCAGACTGATCTGAGGTACCACTGTATTTTCCTCATGTGTAGTCTGGCCAGGGAAAGCATGAGAATCATTTATACCATATACCTTCAGAATCCTGAGAAATTCCTTTGCAGATGAATAGTTTTCACTGTTGGAACTCAGGAAGACCTATTGAAACATCTCTACTTTGTTTGGAGGAAGAAAAGCTCTTTCCAAGGTACAGTCCAATAAACATTTTAGGAAAATCATTCTGTGAGAAGCATAACAGAAGACTTCTGAAAGTTGATTTGAAAATCCAAATTGAGCAGAAGTTCTTGAACAGTTGGTAAAGATTCCTGACACCTGAAAAAGAGTCTGAATAGATAAGACAATAATCCAAATATGGAAAAATGGGAATGCCATGAAGTCTACAGTAAGGAACAACTAGAAATGGGAATTTTGTGAACACTTCTGGTGCAGTGAAAAATCCAAAGGGTAAAACACAGAAAGTACACTTGTGTAAGTAAACACACCGTAAAAGCAGATGTTTGAATAATCACTGCTGCAGTAGCCTTACCTATATGGTTTATATCCTGCCAAGAATATAAGAGCTGGACAGCTTCCAAAGCTGCAGGGCACCTTCTACACACACAAACCATCAGTCCATTTGAGCTGAGCTGACAAAAAACACATTTGCTCTCCAAGCTTTTCAGAGCATTCATGCCAACAGAGAAAAGGAGGTTGAGCTCTGAAAGGGCATTGTTAAGAACAAAAGAAAAAAAAAGTAAATGTCCACACCCTGGCATAAATAAAAGGCTAAAAAATTATACAGGGGAGGAGAAAAGGAATGGCTACTTCAGTAGTGATCATTCATACATCTACTGTTATGTTACGTTTATTTACACAACTGTACTATGTTCATCATAATGATCACTGCTGCAGTACACTTAGCTATATGGGTAGATTACCCTAGATTACTACGCTGGGGAGGTGGAACAAGAAAGGACCAGTGGCCCATGAAGAATGCTCTTAGCAAAGCCTGGTAGAGACCTAGAGAAGGAATCAAACTTATAGTGCTTTATAAAAGTATGTACAGAGGATCAAGCTGCTGCTTCTAGAAGACTTCTAGAATCCAACCCTTTCCAAAAAGCCATAGATGAAGCCAAAGCCCTGGTAGAATGGGTCCTGATCCTGCATGAAGGTTTGGTTGTGGTGAGTATAAAACAAGGTAATAGCCTAAGACAACCATTTGGAAATAGACTGTTTTGACACAGGTTGTCCCTTCTTCTCACCATTACAAGAAATGAACAACTGATCTAAAGATCTGAAAGATTTATCTCTTTCAAAATACTTGAGTTGTCTGTGGATATCCAGGATATGCAGATCCTTTTTCACTTATTTTAAAGTTCTGTACTCACCATAAATATTTATATGTGTTGTCCATTTTCATTCTTCTTCAATATATGGGCAAGGGATCCAACCTTACATCCAACTCAGCTTCATCACACTTATGGATACAATGCATGAGCTCCTCCCTCTACCCACAATCTCCCAGCCATCCTACAATACCTCAGATCAAGTTTGCTGCCTTATAGATCTCAAGATAGAGTAGAAAGAAGAAAATAACAGTAAGGCTAGGGTTCAAACCTGGGAAAAAGGTTCCAAAATATCCATAAGATCACTCCAGAAGATAAAAGAAAGGGGGAAGGAGGGTGGGAAGTTAAGGAAGAATGAAAATGGGCAACACAGATACATAGTTAAGGTGAGTACATAACTTTAATATCTGATATTGTCCTTTTCAATTTTCTTCAATGTATGGACAGAGTCCTCAGCTACATGAATCTTGGGTGGCCTTCATGGAAGTATAGTCCAGAGAACTGCCGAACACAAAACAGCTCTACTTCTAGAGGTCAAATCTAGTTTGTAATGAGCAATAAAGGTATGTGCATTAGACCAGATAGCTGCTGCTTAAATGTCATCAACAGAAGTTTTAGACCAGGAGGCAGAAGAAGTGGCCATGGATCTAGCTAAATGTGCCTTAGGAGGCTTTGAGAGGGAGGGGCTTTGCTGAGTATATACAAAAGAAATGCAATTAGTAATCCATTTGGCCAGGGTAACTTTAGAAACTGGTCAACCCAGTCTGTTCATTGAGAAAGAAACAAACAACTGGTCTGATTTCCTGAAATCTTACATGTACTCTCCCTTATTTGGAAAATTAGGGAAGAAAACAGGCAAATGAATTGTTTCATTAATATTCAATTCAATGGCTACTTTTGGTAAGAAAGAAGAGTTGGTTTGTAAGGTAACTCCGTCTTTGTGAAAAACAATGTAAGAGGATTTGGATGACAGTGCCTGGAGTTCTGAAATTCTCTTCTCAGATGTAATTAAATCTGTTTTGGCTGAAGGTTCAAAAGGTTATTGAGTCAACCACTGAAGTACAATTGTCAAATCGCAAGGAGAAGATGGATCCTTTACTGGGTGCCTAAGTAAGAAGTTGCCTTTTAGAAAAGCCTTGCAGAGTTTTGAAGAAACAAGAGAGGAAGGTTTTTCTCATGAATGAAATTTTGACATGGCCGCTAATTGTATTGTGATTGTGGAGAAACTAGCACCTTCCTGAAAAGCAGAGGCTATGAATTCTAAAACCAAAGAAATAGGAGCAATAAAAGGGTCAATTTTCTTTTCAAGAGCTCATATTGAAAAATTGCTCCATCTACTTTTGTAGATCTTCCTGGTAGAGGCTTTCTGGGAAGATAGAAGTATGTGTCAAACCAGGGAGGAAAGCTTGGGCTGTCTAGAGCTAGAAAAACATATGGCTGGTTTTAGGCATAGAATATTGGTATGTTTCATCCCCAAGAGATGTGGAAGAAGGTCTAGACTGGGGTCCAAAGTCCATGGATGATAAAGATGAGACTAAAGGAAAGGGAACCACACTTGGCTAGGCCAGAAGGGGGCAATGAGGATAACTGATCTGTTCAACCGATGTGCTTTCTGTAAGAAGTTTGGAATCAGCAGTAATGGGGGATAGGTATAAAGGAGACCAGAGATCCAAACGTGGACTAGAGCATCTCCCAGTGATTCCCCCAAGAGGGGATTAGAGAAAAATACCCACTGCACTTGTTGTGGAAAGATGCAAAGAGATCAGTTAACTAACATAATTAACTAAGCTAACAAAAAAATAAAGTAATTGTGATGTAAAACTCTGAATGTTCACTGCGTGGCTGATTGAGAGTAAAAACACCTTCAGTGACCACTGTATACAGGCTACAGGAATTCAATATCCACACCACTCCAAGCCAATTAATATGTGATATGGCTATCCACCACTGCCAACCAATTAATATGTGATGCAGATATCCCATCACTGCCTACAAATTAATATGTGATGTGGATATCCCACCACTGCCAAACAATTAATATGTGACACCCCTGTCCTGGTGCAGTAATCAAGGAGCCTCATTCCTGATCACTGGCAACACTGGGAGATGTACACACTGGAAGGATGATAAGTACACACACAACATTGTGCAATTTCCCTTAAGAGCACACACAGATCACAGTCAGTCTGGGGCTGTTTTTTCCCACTTTCTCCATATCCCCAATAGGACTCCCCAATGACACAGCTATAGGGTTGAGATCTCAACTGAGTGGCCAAGACAAAACCTCCAGCACCCTCTCTGTCTAACCAGTGTTTCATGTCCCTACCCAAGTAGCTGACACACACACACACTTTGAGATTTGATTTATATACAAACACAAACACACACACCCACACACACACACACACACACACACACACACACACACACACACACACACACACACACACACACACACACACACACACACCTGGGAAAGGCTAGCACAGGTTTACTGGCTATGCCCCCTTCTGCCCAGACTATAAGGTAGTTATCACTAACACCAAACACTCATCAGCTACTCTTGGCCCTTAACAAAGGGTGTCAAATCCTACTGTGTAATGTTACTAATAATCCAAATGGAAGTTTTGACCAAGCACCAGGCTATTAGGAGTGGCCTGTACAGTGTCACCAAATACATATGCAAGTACTCTAAGAGCTTAAATATGTCTCACAAATATAAGCCACAACGACAGGTTTAAATATATTTAATAATAAATAATAAAAGAATAAAACAATACTCAGTACATCAACACAGTAACTTCAGAGTTCAAAACCATACAAAATATTTTAAAACAGCATTGGAGGACAGTCTCAAATAAATACAGAAAACATCTAAACTAATCTTTACTATATTCCTAACTACATCTATAAGAAATTACTGTACCATAGTTACTTACTATTAGCAAGACAAGTGCAGATGGTGATGATGAGTTGATGTTTCCAGGTCAGAGACAAAATACAAAATCCCTAGTGTCTCTCTGAGAGACTTCTTAAATTAATATCACATTTTACTGCTGGGTTAGCTTGGATGACATAACTTTTTGTCACCTGACTTCAATTTCCAGGCTAAACAGAAACTAACATAATTTAACATTTCTATGTGAGAAATACATATCTCTAAGATCTTTGCTCAGAACTGTGTAGCTGCTACAAAGTCATAAAGCAATAAAACACTTACAAAACAATGCAGAAGGCACCCTAGTTCTAGACATCCTGTCTCCCTGCAGCACTGAAACTACCTTTTATAGCACAATCGTAAAACACCTTAATTTCAACTTATTTTCTTGAAGTTTTGCAAATTAACTCTGTATGTTCCCGTTTCTACTATTAAAACATACATTTGCACAGGTATATAGTTTATATACATTTCTGCTCTTTTCCCGTAGAGTATACTGTGGACACATCCTCAAAGCTCAGTACTGTATAAACCCTGTTCAACACACACTTCTCTACTAGTACTTTAATATACACATACATCATATCAATATTCACAAATGACACAGAATTATTTAGAAAATTCCAGATAGCTGGGATGGCAGCATAAGCATGTGGATCAGGGGAAAGCATTGAATTCAAGTTATGCTGAACTTCAGTTACTTCCACAATGGTCTTCCCTCTCTTTCTTGTTATTTACACACTTTGGATGTACTGTACTTATTCCTAGGTTATTTTCTTTTTAACTAGTGCCCTTCGGATTAGTTTTAATTGAGTTCCAGGGAAAGGAGCTCTATTGCTGCTGGTCAGGGTAGGGGCATACCTCTCCACTGTCTTTCTTCAGCTCTACTTGAGGTGGTAACAGTTTTGGTGCCTGGAAGGTACCTTCAAGCTTTGGAAGCTGTCTAGCTGTTATATCTTTGGCAAGATGTAATTGATATTGATAAGGCTACTATAGCCATGATCAAATGATAAACACCTGTTTTTGTCTCTTTGAAGAACTGATTAAAAGACCTGGTAGCTTCAGCCCTGGGACTGATTACTCAGGCAGCCATTCTCACCCACCAGGGGCTGCATCACATTATTGTTCAAGACAAAAAGTGCAACAAGAATGCCCAGACAGTGTTCTGTAAAATTCAACAAGATCTGTAAATGCAAGAACATTGACATATTATTACCTTCTCAATCTGATATTATGATGGTTAAACATCAGTAAATTTTCCCTGAGGCTCAAGGACCCCCTTTCCACAAGCATGCACACATTTTGAAAACAAAATTCATTATATGACTTTATTCGTATAATGAAATACAACTCCTATGCTGGGTTTAAAAAAAGAGATTACTTTCCCAACATGCCACCTTTATTACAACATATCATTCATACTTATTATGTGTTGGTTTGTATTACTATTTTCATGTGAGAAGGGATAAAATAGCTAAAAGTCAAGTATGTGCACTAAACAAACACAACAAGCTAAATTAGAAGTTATGTACTCACCATAACGTTCCATCTGAGTAGGTGACTTCATTTGGATGCAACCTGCGGGTTTCGGATCCGACCTCGGATCCGAGCCGGCATTTCAAAAGCTTAGGATCCGAGCTCCTAGCTCCTCCCTCTACCCATAATCCCCTGCCAAGCCCTAACTGACCTCAGATTGAGTTTGCCTATATAATACTAGAATAAAAAGTATCTAAATAGATGAATAAACTCTTATTGTATAAAGGTCAGGGGGATGGAGGGGGGGTGGTTGCATCCAAATAAAGTCACCTACTCAGATGGAACGTTATGGTGAGAACATAACTTCTAAATCTGAAGTAGGCAGACTTCATTTGTCTGCAACCTGTGGGACAGAGTCCCCAGCTACCTAAATCTTGGGCGGCCGTCATGGAAGGATGTTCCGGAGCACCGCTGAGCCAAAGGATGCTCTTCCCCTGGAAACAACATCCACCTTATAATGAGAAATGAAGGTATGAGACGAGGCCCAAGTGGCTGCCGCGCAGATATCATCCAATGGCACTCGGGACTTAAACGCGGCTGAAGTGGAAACTGCCCTAGTAGAGTGAGCAGTAACCCCCTGAGGAGCAGGCCTACCTGAAGTGTCATAAGCCTGCAGAATACAATTAGTAATCCATCTCGACAGTGTGACTTTGGAAACTGCTTTGCCCATAGCAAATTTAGCAAAGGAGACGAACAGTTGATCTGATTGTCTATGACCAGCCGTTCTGTGAATGTAAAAGCGCAATTGTCTATGAACATCTAAAGAATGCAGCTTATATTCTCCTTTGTTTTTATAGTTGGGGAAAAACACAGGTAAGTTGATTGATTGATTAATATTAGATTCCGAAGAAACTTTTGGAAGAAAAGATGGATTGGTCCTGAGGCACACCCTATAGGGAAAAAAGGAGAGGTAAGGCGGTTTGACGCATAGAGCCTGAAGTTCCGACACTCTTCTGGCTGATGTGATGGCTACCAAGAAAGCCGTCTTCCAGGAAAGGTACTTTAGATCTGCAGAAGCTGCAGGCTCAAAGGGGAGAGCAGTAAGGGTCTGTAGAACTAAGGATAGGTCCCAAGGTGGTACAGCTTCTTTGACCGGTGGCCTCAACAGAAAAACTCCTTTAAGAAAGGTCTTGCAAAGTTTTGCAGTCATGAGGGGAGCTGACTCATGACCCATATGATAATGGGAAATCACTGCCATTTGTACCTTTACCGTGGAAGAACTAGCCCCTTGATGAAAGAGGTCTGTTAAGAAGTCCATAGGTGCCGAAAAAGGATCAACATTTTTCTGGACCGCCCAAATAGAAAACCTTTTCCATTTGCTCCGATAAACCTTCCTAGTGGAAGGTTTATGAGCCGCCACTAAAATGGCCTTGACAGGTGACGAGATACCAAGAGTCCTAATCAAGGATGGAACTGGAGCAGCCAGGCTGCCAATTTCAGGGTGTGTAGATTCGGGACCGGGAGTCCTAGAGGATGGGAGATGAGATCCGGGATCGGATCCAGAATCCAGGGTGGATTCACTTTGTGAGACCATACATAAGGGAACCAGGGCTGACGAGGCCAGAACGGGGCAATGAGAATCATTCTGCTCCCCAAACTGTTGGCTTTCTGCAAGAGCCTCTGCATCAGAGGTAGTGGAGGATAGGCATAAAGGAGACCGGGAGGCCAAGCATGCGCCAGAGCATCTCTCGGGGATTCCCCAGGTGGGGGAAGTAGAGCGAAGAAACTGTCACATTTGGCATTTGAGTGAGAAGCAAAAAGATTGCAACAGGGTTGCCCCCAGATGGCAAAAATCTTCTTCACTACCAGAGGATTGAGAGACCATTCATGCGAGGAAAGAATGGTGCGACTGAGCTTGTCCGCAAGGATGTTGGATTTTCCCAGAATGTGCGTTGCTACAAGAAAGCGTTTGGTGGAAATTGCCCATTCCCAGACTCTCATGGCCTCTCGACAAAGGTGATAGGACCTGGTTCCCCCCTGCTTGTTGATGTACCAGACTACTGACATGTTGTCTGTCTGGATCACAATAGTCCCCGTAGGAAGAAGGCTGTGAAGTGCTTGCAACGCTAGGAGCACCGCCCTCATCTCCAGGACATTTATATGCAATGAGGTCTCTGAACTGTTCCACGTGCCTTGGAAATATTGCCCGCAGAATGCCCCCCCACCTGAGGCGAGAAGCGTCCGTAGTCACCGTGGCTCGGGGAAATGTTGCACAAAAGGGTCTCCCTGCTAGAGGCTCCGGAGACTGGAGCCACCAAAACAGGTAGTCCTTGCATGCCTTGCTGACTGCTATCGGGCTGTTGAGAGAGGAGTATAGCGGGGACCACTGGACCTGTAGGGTCCATTGAAGAACCTGCATGTGTAAGCGAGCATGAAGAAGAAGTGGAATAGCTGCTGCCATTGAACCCAGGGCCCTCAGGACCGAAGCCGCCATTGGAAACGGTTGCAGGACTGCTGTGATATGACACCTCAGGCTGGACAGCCTGTCTGGGGTGAGGAAGGCCCACATTGATCTTGTGTCCAACCTTCCTCATATGAAATCTATAAGTTGTGTGGGGTGCAGTAAAGATTTTTCCCAGTTTATGGTGATGCCCAGCCTTGGGGCTATAAGAAGGAAATAGTCCCTGGCTGAGCACAGTAGATGCCTTGATGATGCCGTCAGGAGCCAGTCGTCCAGGTACGGAAAGACCTGTAATCCCTGGAGTCTCAGGTGGGCTGCTACTACTGCTAGTACCTTGGTGAACACCCTGGGGGCAGAGGTGAGACCGAAGGGGAGGACCCTGAACTGGTAGTGGCTGGCTCCCAGCCGGAAGCGAAGGAACCTCCTGGACCGTCTGTCCATCCGGATGTGGTAGTACGCGTCTTTGAGGTCGATAGAGCACATCCAATCGTTCTCCCGCAAAAGGAGGAGTATAGATTGTAGGGTGACCATCCGGAACTTTTGCTTGGTTACTGACAGGTTCAGCAGGGAAAGGTCTAAGATCGGTCTTAAGTCCCCCATTTTCTTTGGCACCAAGAAGAACCTGGAGCAAAATCCTGATCTGGTCTGATCTCGGGGGACGCGCTGGATGGCTCTTTTTTCTAGCAGCTGCTCGATTTCGACAGCTGCTGCCTCCCTTTGGTCGGGTGGTACATCGAGGAGGCTGCGGGTTCTGGAGATTTTGCTCAGGGGAATGGCATAACCTCTGGATATCACACAAAGCACCCAATGGTCTGATGTGATTGACTCCCAATAAGTCTGGTGCCTCGAAAAACACCCCCCGACTGCCTCCAGAGACGGACAGCCGGGCAACCCTTCAGGGCTGTTGCATGGGTCTGTCAGAGAAAGGTTCTCTGGACCCAAAGTTCCTAGGAGCCCCTGTGCCTCTAGGACGGCGACCTCCCTGTCCTCCTCTGCTACGGAAGGACTGGTTATCCGGAGCAGGTTGGGACTGCTGCGACTTCCAGAACCACATCTTCTTCTGTCCCTTTTGGTTCTTCGAGAAGGACCTCTGGGGAGCTGAGAAGCGGACTCCGACGGCAGACAGTGTCTTCCCGTCCTTCTCGCTCTGGACTAATGTTTTGCGAACAGTTTTGCCAAACAAGGCAGAACCATCAAAGGGGGCATTCGCAATGGTCGCTTTGAAGGGCTCTGCGAAATCACAGTGGCGGAGCCAGGCCTGACGCCTCATGACTAGGCCTGCTCCGCTAGCTCTAGCGGCTCCCTCGGTAGCGTGAGAAAGTAGCCTCATAGAAGTATTGGAAACTGCTCTAAGAGTGGCCATACGGGTGGAGTACACTTGTTTGTCCTCACCCGACATGGACTCTGGGGGGGATGCAGCGTACTCTTTAATCAGGTCCCGCTACATCCTGATGACATGTGCCATGTAGTTCAGCGCTCTCAAAGAGAAGGTTGCTGAACTAAAAACTCGCTTCCCAATGTGATCCATCGAGCGGGACTCTTTGCCCAGAGGATGCATAGAGGGACTCTCCTGTGCTAACTCCCTCTTCGTGGCTGCAGCCATCATCATGGCATCTACCGGGGGGCCCTTGCTCCAGTGAGTGCGGTCCGCTGGGGGGCTCGTGATACGGTCCGGACACTTGAGTACAGGCTCAACGGTGTCCGGATCCTTCCACGCTCTGGTGGATATAAGGTCCACCAGAGGATCGGCAGGAGGGGACACCCAAGAGGTAGATGGACCTGCCTCGAATGCCTCCAAGAACACAGACTCGTCTGAGGAGGCCTTGGGGGCAGACCACCCCCCCCTGATCCTTAACATCTCCATAATGTCTCCAAAGGAGACGTCTTCCGGGGGTGATCTTGGGGAGCCCTCCCCTTCATCCAAGTCTGTGTCTTCGGTAATGGACTCTGGGGAGTCCATGTGCCTCCTTTGCACTTACGCTTCCGAGGCACTTCCTCGGGGACTGTCCGAGGAGTCCTCTTCAGCAGCTAGATGTTCCAAGGGAACTACTTGGGACATCGAGGCGGGCTGTCCCTGGGACCGGCTGATGGGAGCCTGGCCCAGCTGCAAGGGAGTGCGGGGTGGAGCCGTGGCAGGGACCGGGGGTCCGGTAGTCCTCAACAGCGCCCTTTCCACTACGTCGAAGGCCGAGGGGGAGCCAGCTTCTCTAAGCCCCGAGAGCCGACCCCCACTCGGATCCGACGCACGGACCAGAATCGGAGCCGAAACCGTCGGATCCAAGAGACCGGTGTGCTCCGACTTAGACGGAGCCGAAGACACACCAGCTCCCTCAGATCCGAGGCTCGGCCCTCGGTTCCGAGAGGTCGGGTCCGAAGTACCCGAAGCATTCAAGGGATGGGTCGGATCCGAGGTGCGCGGACCTATCGTATCCGACCCACCCCCGGATCCAACTCTGCCCGGCACCGACAGCTCCGAACCCGGGGTGTGGGTCGGAGAAGGAGCCAAGGGGGTGAAAAAAGGGGTCGAAGCCCCTCCCGGATGGGGGGGGCTAAGAGCACTCCCATTTGCAGCTGGGCCTGGATGAAACGCCTCATCATCCGGTCCATGTCTGCTTCGCTCATTGAAAAGGTGGATCTAGATGAGGCCACCGAAGCGGACCTAGAGAGCCACCTCGGGGACCTCACTGAAGGGCTAGCCTCCTCCTCCTCGGGCCCAGAAGAGAACCGAGGGGAGTGGAGCCGAGGAGGAGGAGATCTAGAAGACACAGGGGAGGCCCGTTTAGACGGAGGAGCCGAACTTGAGGTCTCGGCTCTCCGTTTGTGGTGCCTCTCCTTGTGTCTCTCCTTCTTCTCTTTCTCCCTTGTAGTCTCCCTCTCCTCCGGCTTTTTGGTGGGAGGTTGAGTCCCTGCCGGGGGAGGGGAGACCGCAGCACCCACGGAAGGCTGCTGGCTAGTAGGGGCAGAGGCCGGAGCCGCATCTGGAGGGAGAAGTCCCGCCAGAACAAGCTTCGACCTCCGCTCCCTTAAAGCTCGGGGGTTGAACCCTGCACATATGGTACAACCAGATGACAGGTGTTCAACCCCCAAGCATTTAACGCACCGAGTGTGGCCATCTGCTGGGGACAGCTTATGGCCACACTCGGTACATTTAGAAAACACTGCCTTATGGGCTTCTGACATCCTAAGCCCTAACAGGCCTAAAACACACAGTACGAACAAACACACAAACTACACAAAACCCGTGAAAAAAATTAACAAGATAGAGAGAGGAAAGCCTAACACATACACTCTAATTAACTAAATATTAAAAGTTTAAAGTTTTTAAAATTTTTCAGTCAAAAACTCTTATCTTTAACCAGGAGCTCGAGGAGTCCGTTGCAACTTGAAACGCGGCAAACGAAATCTGAGGTCAGTTAGGGCTTGGCAGGGGATTATGGGTAGAGGGAGGAGCTAGGAGCTCAGATCCTAAGCTTTTGAAATGCCGGCTCGGATCCGAGGTTGGATCCGAAACCCACAGGTTGCAGACAAATGAAGTCTGCCTACTTCAGATGCAGTGTTAACAGTACATTGAAATACAAATATATATTTTTGTTTTTTCTTTTCATGGTATTGTTGCTTTGCTTGTAATTCCATTTTATTTTCCTAACAACTAAAAATAGAACAAAACGTATATCTGATAAACTGCATAAATAAACATAAATATACTTACTGCTAATTCTTTTTCCATATTCTTCACAGACTGCATGTCTTTTTCAAAGCTATCTAATTCTTCTATGATCCTTTTCTGAAAATTGTCCAGCTGTTTTATCCTAGAACAGTAAAAAAAAAAAAAAAAAAATATATATATATATATATATATATATATATATATATATATAAAAAGTTATAAGGAATATTTTCCAAAGCCAATTTATAAAAGTTGTTTTTTTTTTTTTTATTTACATACGTGTACTCATGGACCTTAGAATTGACTGATGCCAGATGCTGCTGTACAGATTTCAGTGAGTGCTGTGTAAAGTAATCAACTTTTTTATAACGGTTCTGCAAAAAGAATAGATGAGAATTAACATATTTGTAGAACACAACTTCACAGAGTTCAAATGTAATGCTCAAACCAGTTTTATAATTAAATATTTATTTATTTATACAATAATTTCAGTTCTGTCAGCTTGGATAGTTTCATAAGTAAAATGCCATAAATGAAAGTTACACCCTTATCATAATGATAGAACCATGTTGTGTCTCCATCTGATTCAACTTGCGGTTTATTAGATACAAACCAGATTCAATGCTGGCCTTCATTCAGAGACCTTGATCTCAGATCTGTAGCTCCTCTACCTATAATGCACTGCTCCCACATCCACCTTAGATTGTCTGCCCCTAACACTGATCCTAGGATAAGTGTAAAATCTCCAGGAACTTAATGAAGGACCCGAAAAGGGGATATCCCAAAGGTCTGACCACCTGATCAACCAGGAGACAAACCACTACTAGAAAGGGGATAGGAGGTGGGATGGTTAAATTGGACAGAAACAGACAACTTGAATCTGTCATTATGGTAAGTACATGACATTTTCTATCTGATGTTGTCTTTTCCATCCAACTTCAACCTCTGGGAAAGAATTCCCAGCCATCTATCATCCCAGTGTGGCCCTAGGATACAGCATTTTACAGAATGATGGAACCAAACACCTTGACTGTACATGAAACTTGTAATGGGACACAAATGTGTGAGTGCAAGACCACGTAGCAGTGGCAGAAATGTCATCAATAGAACCTCTAGATAAAAGACAGTAAAAGCTGCAAATGCCCTGTTAGAAGGACCTTTAGGTTTTCTGGGTAAGGATATTCCTTTCAAAGAATACACAAAGGAAATACAGTCAGACAGCTATTTGGATAAAGTCACTTTAGACATGGCTACCCATCCTGGCCTTAGAATAGGAAACAAAGAGCTGTTTTGGTTTTCTAAAGGCTTTGGTTCTGTCCAAATGAAGCTGATGTTGTTTATGAATGTCTAGGCAATGAAACAAATGTTCACCCTTATTATTAAAATTTGAAAAGAAAATGGGTATATGAATAAGCTGGTTCAAAGTGGGTTCTGAAGTATCTTTGGGAAAAAAGTAGGGGTTAGCTCTTAGGGTAACCATGTCCTTATGAAAAATCAAATAAAGAGAAGCAGAGGATAATGAATACATCTCAGACACCTGTTTGGCAGAGATAATAGACACCAGAAATGGTTTCCAAGATAGCAACTTCAAGGAAATGGTAGCCAAAGGCTCTAAAGGAGGAGTGGCTAAAGCTTGCAGATCCCAAGGAGGAACAGGATTCCAAACTTGTGTTCATAATAGAAAGGTGCCCTTTAATAAGGCTTTGGAGATCTTTAAGGTCACTACAGAATATTATTCCTGCCAAATTAGAAACAGTGGCAAGCTGAACCTTCATAGTAGAATAATTTAAACCAAACTGAAAGAGATCAGCAGGAAAATCCAGAATGGCATCAAGTGGAGCTGAAAAATGGTCCAGACCTCTAGACAAATCCAAAACAGCAAAGTTTTCCCATTTACTGGAATAAACCTTGCATGTAGAAGGCTTCTGTAAAGATGACAGAATACAGACAGCTATTGTCAGAGAGCTTGGGAAAGCTGGCCACCATTGGAATTGGAGAAACCAAGTTGTTAACTTGAGGGTATGAAGGTTTGGCATAGAAATTTTGAGTAGATGGTTAATCTGCCCAGGAATGGGGTCCAACACCCAGAATGGTTAATGTAGATGAGCCCGCAGAAAGGGAAGCCAGACTTGTTGGGGACAGAACAGGGCAATGCGAATCAGAGTCACTATGCAATGGGCTACTTTCTGAAGCAACTTTTGTATTATGAGGGGACTAAGTGGATAATGATGCCAGAGACCTGGTGAACAAACATACATAGCAGCATCCCTCAGTGCTTGTCCCTCAGAGGAAACAGGATGTAAAAACTGTTGCACTTCATGTTGGTTGAGATGGTAAATAGATCACATCAAGAAATGCCCCAGCATCTGAATATCCAAGATGCTGCTTCTGGATTCAGGGACCACTCATGGGGAAGGAAGATGTTCTTGCTTAAACAGTCCACCAAGATTTTGGGCTTCCACAGGAAGTGAGTTGCCATTAGAAACTGTAGAGAGATTTCCCATGGCCACACCATCATAGTTTCCAGACAAAGAGGGTAAGATCATGTTCCCTCCCATTTGTTTAAGTGTCAAAACCAAAAAACATGTTGCCTGTCTGAACTACAATCACACCCTTGGGAGATGGTCTTGAAAGGAATAGTACTTTCATCGCCAAGTCATGGATGTGAAAATTAGCCTCAAAGGGCAGCCATATTCCCTGAACAGACTTCCCTTCAAAATGTCCCCCCAGCCTCCCCACCCCAGAAGAGAGCCATCTATAGTAACCATGGCCTGAGTGTGGGGTAATACAAAAGGTCACCCAGAGGTGATGAGAGGGAATGCCAACAACCGCTGTTCTGAGCCCAACAACTGTTTGTTATGGTCACTGGAAAATCCATGGGATGAGTTAAACATGACAACTGAGCTGCCAATATCCACTGCAGAATCCTCATATGCTACGTTGTTAAGGGTACTAGGCAAGTACCAGGCAAATCAATAGTGCCATCTGACCCAGAAGTCTCAGAATCATGGAGGCAGGAAGTTTGTGAAATAATAGAAGATCAGATGCCTCTGCTCGAATGGATATTAACCTCTTAATTGGAAGTTTTGCTGTCTGACAGAGACTGCATCCAAATGGCATCCTATCAACGCTAACACTTGTACCAGTTCCAAACTGGAGTTTTCGAAGCTCACCATGATTCTTTAGGACAGACACAACTGGAGCAAGGGATGATCTCATGGAGGCAGTGAGGAGCCAATCATCCAGGTATAAGAAGACTTGAAACCAAGGTACAGGAAGACCTGAAACCTCTGTCCCCTAAGCCACGTATTTGGTGAACACCCAGTGGGCTGTGGGGAAACCAAAGAGCAGCACTTGAAACTGATAATGATCAGCTCCCAGCCAAAAGTGAAGAAATGTAATGCATTGTCTGGTAATCATTATATAGTAATGAATAAAATGAAGCTGATTCACCACAGCGAAAATCTTTTTTAAAAGGAAAAATACAAAATAAGACACTTAAATATGAGTAAAGTAAGCGCTTTCAGCAAAATGCCTTCTTCAGATCCATAAACTACACTGCTTTACTGAAGATAACTTTAAAAGGAGGCTTGACCAATCAGAATCTTTTCCTGAGCTGACACCCTCTTAACACAGATTTTAAGGGTAACACTCCATTTAAAAAAAAAAAAAAAAACGCAAAAAGACGGAGCTACTGGAAAGCTGCAAGAAACTTTCCTGAAGTTCTGGTACCTCAGCTCAATATCTTCAGAGGAATAGTTTACAACACACAGTGCAGCGATTTGTAAACAGTTAGTTATGTACTCACCATAACGATCGATGTATGTGGTCCATCTCGCCTACATTCATTACTGATGGGTTCGGAGCCGACAATCGGCTCCGACTCGGCCAACTATTTTCAAGCACAAAGTCTCTAATTGGCTGGGCTAACTGGTATCCCAGGATGCAACTCTCCCAAACCCCCAGATCTTGTCTGCATAAGTCGCAATCACTCCACACACACATAAACCCTAATAAGAGGATTATCGTCCCCTGGAAGGGAAAAATAAAACAATTCTGAAGGGTCTCAAAACAATTATCCTCCAAATCCATAGGCAGGGGGCAGGTGGGAGGGTATGTAAGAATGTAAACGAGATGGACCAGATACATTGATCGTTATGGTGAGTACATAACCAACTGATGTTATGTGGTCCTATCTCGCCTACATTCATTACTGATGGGACAGCGTCCCTAGCTCCCCTAATCAGGGAGGCTCAAAGGAAAACACTCCTGAGAACCATGGAAACAAAGGAAGCCCGGCCTCTAGATGCCACGTCCAATTTGTAATGAGAGACAAAGGAATGATGAGAGGCCCATGTGGCCGCAGCACAGATGTCGTCTAAGGAAAGCCTGGCATGATAATCTACTAATGAGCCTTGACTGAGAATGGTAAACTTCTGCCTGCTGAAGACAGAGAACCCCATCCTATTCTCCGAAAAGGAGACAAACAATTGATCTGATTTCCTTGACTGTTTAGTCCTGTGTAAATAAAATCTTAGTTGTCTATGGACATCCAATTGATGAAATTTGTACTCCGCCTTGTCGGAGAAGTTGGGAAAAAACACAGGTAGCTCAATAGATTGGTGGAGATTAAGGGTGGATGACACCTTGGGGAGAAAGGATGGGTTAAGTCTCAATGAAACCCTGTCTTTATGGAATATTAAATACGGAGGCCTAATGGACAAAGCTTGGAGTTCAGATACTCTTTTAGCCGACGTAATGGCTACCAAAAAGGCTGTTTTCCAGGATAAAAATTTTAATTCGCAAGTGGCAGCCAGCTCAAAGGGCGAAGAAGTGATGGCTTGCAGTACTAGATTTAAATCCCATGGCATAATGGGTGTTGACACAGGAGGACGTAATAACAGGCCCCTTTTAGAAATGCTTTGCAAAGTCTATGACTCATAAGAGCAGGCTCATGGAATACGTGGAAGTTAGAAATTGCCGCCAGCTGTACCTTAATGGTGGAAGGAGCAGAGCCTTGTCGGAAAAGCAAAGCTAAGAAGTCTAGGACCGCTGATATCGGGGCTGTGAATGTATCTAGGCCTTGTGACTTAGCCCAGATGGAGAACCTTTTCCACTTGCTATAGTACATTTTTCTGGTGGAAGACTTATGTGATGAAGAAAGGATATGGACCACCTCAGGTGATAAGAAATGTAGTCTAATTATTGATGGAAGTGGAGCAACCAGGCTGTCAACCTGAGGGATTGTAGGGAGGGGTGTAACTGTCCTAACATATGAGTCAAAAGGTCTGGTAATGGATCCAGAATCCATGGACCGTCCACTGCATACCGCTGAAGGAAGGGGAACCAAACTTGGCGAGGTCAGTGTGGAGCAATAAGAATCATCTTGCTTCCCAAACGAATGGCTTTCTGAATCACTCTTGGTAACAGAGGAGATGGAGGAAAGGCATAGAGCAGACCAGGAGGCCAATCGTGGACTAGAGTGTCCCTGGGTGATTCCGCCTGTGGGGGGATCAGAGTGAAGTAGTTGCTGAATTTGGTGTTGACGGGACTGGCAAAGAGATCGCAGCAAGGCTGACCCCACCTGCTGAAGATCCAAGTAGCAACTCAGCTGTTCAGGGACCACTTGTAAGGCAGCAGAATAGCTCTGCTTAGCCTGTCTGCTATCACGTTGGATTTTCCCGGAATGTGCGTTGCCACTAGGAACCGTTGGGAAGACACTGCTCAATCACACACTCTCATGGCCTCTCTGCAGAGTGGATATGACTTGGTTCCCCCTTGTTTGTTCAGGTACCAAACAACTGACATGCTGTCCAAGTGAACAGCAATCGTTCCCCTTGGAAGAAAGCTCTGAAGTGCTTGCAATGCTAACAGCACTGCTCTCATCTCTAAGACATTGATGTGTAGGTGTACCTCAAAATCCAGCCAAGTTCCTTGGACCGTTCTGCCCAGATAATGTCCCCCCCACACTATCTGGGAGGCATCCGTGGTCACTGTGGCAGCCGGAGAAAGGGGAAATAGATTCATGCCCTTGTTCAGGTTGGAATGACATAGCCACCAATGAAGATCCTGCTTGCAATGTTCTGTGAGACGAATCGGGTGAGAGAGGGGTAATTTTTGATAGGACCATTGGGCTGAAAGGAGCCACTGAAGGACTCACATGTGAATCCTAGCTAAGGGTATTAGCATGATGGTCACCACCATGGAACCCAGTAACTGAAGAACTAACCTGGCTGGGATCTTCTTGTGGGGTAAGAGAGCCTGGACCTGAGATTGCAACACCGTTATTCTTTCCTGAGGTAGAAAGGCCCTCATTAGAATCAAATTTAATTCTGCGCCTGTAAAGATAATATGCTGTGAGGACAGCAAGGCAGATTTTCCCCAGTTTACTGTAATCCCCAACCTTTGACAGAGATTTAAGGTAGCCTCCCTGGCTTGGATGAGGAGATGCCTGGTGTGGGCGTTAAGGAGCCAATCGTCCAGGTAAGGAAACACCTGGAATTCTAGACGTCTCAGGTGAGATGTCACCACTGCCAAGCATTTGGTGAACACCCTGGGGGCTGTGGTGAGACCAAACGGCAGGGCTCAAAACTGGAAGTGACTGGCTCCCAGCCGGAAGCGTAAATGGATCCTGGATGTCTTGTTTATCTTGATGTGATAATAGGCATCCTTGAGGTCGATGGAGCACATCCATACTCCCTCTTCCAACAATGGGAAGATGGATTGAAGAGTGACCATTCGGAATTTGGATTTCAGGACGTAGTGATTTAATCGGCCAAGATGGGCCTCAGGTCCCCTGTTTTCTTTGGCACCAAAAATAGTCTTGAGTAAGTTCCTGATCCAATCTGGTCTGGGGGGACCGGTTGGATGACTCCTTTTCTTAGTAGCTTTGATATTTCTAACACTACTTGATCCCTTTGACTGGGTGGAACGTCCGGGATTCTTTTGATTGAGGGAGGAAGTGAAATAAAGGAAATGGTATAAACTCTGGCGATTATTCGAAGCACCCATCGATCCTGAGTTATGCTCTCCCAGGCTTGAAGATGCCTCGAAAAATGACCCCCGACTGGCTCTGGAGCAGCACAGCCGGGCAACCCTTCAGGGATGCTGATAGGAAGATCCGCGAAAGGAGTCGCGGTCTCCCAGATTGCGGGGGCCTCTCCTGCCCCTAGGACGGCATCTTCCAGAATAATTTCCCCCACCTCTGCCTCTGGAGGGGGACTCACCTTGAGTGACTGGGAAAGACTTTTGTGATCTTGGGAGTCTATGTGCTTCCTCTTGCACAACTTCTTCCTGGGAGGCTCCTCAGGCACAGACTCTGAGGGGCCCTCAGAAAGTTGGGGACCACTCATGGGGGTGTGCTCAGCCCCTCGAGCTCTGCTATCCACTGATAGGGGGGCATCAGAGGCTCTCGTTGGGGTATATGGGGATGGAGTAGTCGATCCAAGTGATGTCCCTGATGATCTGGCCAGTGCTGTCCTCATGGCCTCAAATGCAGGTCCCCCCGAATCCAAGGACTGACCTACCTCCAAGGCTACGACCGGAGTCGGGATCCCCTGAGCCAAAGTGCTGAGAGGGAGACTCGGAGCTGACAGAAGTCCCGATGTGTCCCCCTTGGTCCCGACCGAAGAAACCCGAGTGCCGAAACCAGATGAAAGAATCAAAATGGTTGGAGCCGACGACGGTTCCGATGGACCCATCAGGGGTATCGGAGCCTGCGTAATGACATCACTCAGTACCGGACACTCCGGCTCCGATGACACAATGCTCGGAGGAGGAATCATTGGTACTGATAGAGGAATGGGCTCTGGAGCCGACTGGGTTGGAGCTGAAAATAATTTAGCTAACACCGGCAACTGGAGGAGCCTCTGAACCACCCTATCTACATCCAAATCAGACAATCGAGAGGATTTGGAGGCAACTGAAGGAGATGAGGATCTCCTGCCTATTGATTCATGAGTAACGCTGGGTGACCGGCTCCGAATCGGTTCCAAAATGATCGGAGCCGAGGTCAACTCCAGCACTACAGTGACATCCTGCGGCCCCAAAGCCAGTGGAGCCGAGGAAGCTGGATCCAATACAGAACTCTTCTCCTGCGGCTCCGAAGACAATGGAGCCGAGAAAGTAGTAACCACTTTCAAGATCTTCTCTGGCGGCTCCGAGGAACTAGATGGAGCTGGAGATGGTTTCTTAGACTTAGAGGATTTGGATTTGCCAGTAGTGGAAGTAGATTCTAAATCTTCTTCAAAAGAAAGCTTGACCAGGCCCTTCAAGATTAGTTTATTTTTTCATTCCTGCAGTACCCTAGAACTAAAAGAATGGCAGACACTGCAGGACTCCTGTAAATGTTTAGTGCCAAGGCAATAAATACAGATGGCATGCCCATCTGTGATGGACATTTTGTAAGCACAGTTTGAGCATTTCTTAAACCCAGAGGGTTTATGCTCTTTTTGTTCTTTAGACATTGCCAGCAGAAATAACACACACAACACAATAGGAAGGTACACTGAGGAACTCTAAGTTAAACGCTCCTAAGAAGACGAGGAAAACACTATCAAGACAACAAATGAGAGGGCTAGGTCCCTCTAACTTAAACGGGCCTAGCCCGCCAAACACAAGGAAAACTACTCACACTTTCCACAAACTGCCACAGGGCCAAACCACAGACACAACACAACGTAGCTATGAAACTAGCTTTTGTTTCACAGGAAAAGTACTATTCTGCAAAGAATTTTTTAGTCAAAAAAGAGTACTTAGCCACAGCCAAGCTTGAGACCATGTCCTGACACAACAAGCGGCAAATGAGATCTGGGGGTTGGGAGAGTTGCATCCTGGGATACCAGTTAGCCCAGCCAGTTAGAGACTTCGTGCTTGAAAATAGTTGGCCGAGTTGGAGCCGATTGTCAGCTCCGAACCCATCAGTAATGAATGTAGGCGAGATAGGACCACATAACATCAAATGTTTTTTCAGATCTTTCCATTCTAATGAAACAGAGAATGCAACACAGAAAGAATCGCTCTTTAAGCACAGACAGAAAGAGATGGAAGATGTCTTATTAGACATGTCTTCAGGAATGCCCTTAAATGGAGAAACAGCCTCCCTGGTTGTAAATCTGTCACAACATGTATTGGGTGAGACTCAGTATAAGCTTCTTAATAGAGGTTTATCATTTATCCCTGCATTGCATTCAAGGCTTAATGGATTTACCATTGATATTAAATGTTTTGCCAGGAATGTAGTTCTGAAAAATATGTTTAATGACATTGAGAAGACTGAACATGAAGACTTCTACACTGTCTTCAAAAAACTTAGTGCTCTGGTCCCGTTACCACATTCAGTGGTGGAAACCTTTGAAAAATCTATGAAAATTAACTAGCAAATTTACGCAATAACAAGAACGTCAAAGGTTTTCATAATTTAGATATACATGAGAAACAGACTCTGAAAAAACTGATGAATAATGCTGATATAGTTGTAAGACCAGCAGATAAGGGAGGGGCAGTAGTAGTACTGGATAAAGCCTGGTATGACAACAGAATGTTAATACTTTTAAGTGATGAGAATACATACAAGTAGATACAGAGAACTAGAAAGAATTATAAATAAGATAGATATAGACTTAAATGATCTTTTGATTACACGTACTGTTACTCAAGATTTATTTTGATGCTTTCAAGTAACTAACCCTACAGTACCAATTATTAAAAGTCTACCGAAAATTCATAAAGACATTAATGATCCACCGATGCGCCCTTTTGTGTCTGGAAATTGATGGATCACAGAGCCCTTATCTATTTATGTGGAGAATCAGTAAAAAAAAGCATTTTGTAGAGCAACTTCTATATTAAGAGATACTGAAGATTTTCTCCAGAGCATTTCAACATATTGTCGAGCATCCCATATATAAAAAAAAATATATGTTGGTAACAATGGATGTGAAAAGTTTATTTACAATTATTGCGAATGATTATGGAATTGAAGCTGTACGCAAATTCCTAACAATAGGAGATATTTATGACAAGAATCAGGTAGCACAATTGTGTTCTCTGCTTGATTTAGTGTTGGAGAATAATGTTTTGTTATATGAAAACAAATATTTTTTTGAAGAAATGGGGTGTAGCAATGGGCACCTCTTGCGCCAACTCCTACTCGAATATTGTTATGGTGCAGTGGGAATATGGATACGGTCTTAATGATAAGAACATATGGCAACAACATCTACTGTTTTACAAAAGGTTTGTGGATTACATGTTTTTTTATAGAAAGGTGATGATGGACAACTCTGGTTATTTGTTGACTATCTCAAGAATACAACAACTTTTTTAGATTTTAAAGTTCATAGTTCCTATAATAGAATAGACTTTCTTAATGTTACATTGTTAAAAGATGAAGATTGTACACTAGCTACCTTGATATTCTGGAAATCATGTTGAAAAAATCTTCTTTTGCATAGGAATAGTATGCATCCGAGTCACATATTTCCCCAAGTTATTAAAGGTCAGCTCCTTCGAAGTTCGAGACTGAACACTAATATGACCAATTATGAAACTTGAATCAACAAGAATAAGGAATCTTCTACATGAAAGAGGTTATAAATTAGAAGAAATCAATAAAGGAGAACTGAAAGTTAAGCGAATGAGAGTTCACAAGGGCAAACCGTATTTTCATAGACATGCTGTGGAGGATGGGAATGCATGGACTTTAAATAAGACCAAATCAATAAGAACAAAATGCATGCTTACCTACAGTCAAGATATAAGATAAGAAGTTATGTACCTACCATAACGTTCCATGTTAGTTGTCTTCTTCTCGCCTTCTTTCTTGCTGGATGGGTTCGGAGCCAATCCTCGGCTCCGACTCGGCCAATACTAAAGCTCAAGAGCTACTTCCACCGGCTCGAGGCTCCCCATATCCCACAATGCTAGGCGGTAACTCCTCAGATCTCGTTTGAAAGCTAGGCCAAGCAAGAAAAGGTCTCCATCATATGGAGAAGGGTAATCCACCTCTATAGGGCTGAATGTAAGGTGACTTAAACCTAATAGAGGAAATATATAGAGGTAGTAAAACAGTGGGAGAAAGATCAAAAATGGTCACAATTTATCTCCTCTAGGTCTGTCCAGGCTAGGGGGAAGGAGGGTGGGACGCAAGAAAGAAGGCGAGAAGAAGACAACTAACGTGGAACGTTATGGTAGGTACATAACTTCTTAATGTTAAGTTGTCTATCTCGCCTTCATTCTTGCTGGATGGGACCGCGTCCCTAGCACCTTGTCCCGGGCGGCCTATCGGAACAGACTCTTGAGGACAGTGGAACCAAAGTTGGCACGGTCTCTGGAGGCTATGTCCAACTTGTAATGAGAAATGAAGGTATGAGGTGAGGCCCAAGTTGCTGCTGAACAAATAGAGTCAATAGGAAGCCTATCCTGAAAGGCTATGGAAGTGGCTAATGCCCTTGTAGAGTGAGCTCTGAGCTTAGAGGACAATTGTTGGTGTCTGATCTCATAAATATAGGTAATCGTAGAAGTAAGCCATCTCGAAAGTGACACTTTAGAGACTGGAAGACCCATCTTGCCTTCCGCATAGGACACAAACAGCTGGTCTGTTTTTCTGAACTGTTTAGTCCTGTCTAAATAATACCTTAGTTGGCGATGAACATCTAAAGAGTGCAATTTTTGTTCTGACCTGTTGCTATAATTGGGGAAAAAAACTGGAAGATCAATATTTTGATTCAGGTTTGTTTGAGAGGCCACTTTAGGCAAAAAAGATGGATTGGTACGCAAGGAAACTCTATCTTTGTGAAAAATCAGATACGGAGGACAACAGCATAGAGCATGAAGTTCCGAAACTCTTCTAGCCAAAGTGATGGCTATTAGAAAAAGCGTTTTCCAAGACAGCAACTTCATAGAACATGAAGCTGCAGGTTCAAAGGGGGGTAGAATCAAAGATGCTAAAACCAAGTTCAGATCCCATGGAGGAGGTGGATCCTTGACAGGGGGCTTAAGAAGAAAAACTCCTTTGAGAAAAGCTTTACAGAGTTTGTGGGACATGAGAGAAGACTCTGACACTCCCACATGAAAATTAGATATAGCCGCCAGTTGAACTCTGATAGTAGAAGGAGAAGAACCTGCTTGGAAAAGTTCAGCTAGGAAATCAAGAATGAACTGAATAGGAGCAGTAAAGGGGTCTATTTTCTTGGACACTGCCCATAAAGAGAAACGTTTCCATTTGCTGCTATAAATCTTCCGGGTAGAAGACTTATGAGAAGCTATCAGAATATCTCTAACTGAGTGAGATATTAAGGGAAGCCTGGCTAAGGTTGGAATTGGGGAACCACGCTGTGAGGTTCAAGGAGGGAAGGGATTGGTGCAGTTGACCCGATTGATGGATCAAGAGATCTGGAACTGGGTCCCGATGCCATGGTTGCGCCAAAAGGTAACGATGAAGAAAGGGAAACCAAACTTGTCGAGGCCAATAAGGGGCAATAAGGATCATTAATGCCTTCAGAGCAATGGCTTTCCAAATCAGCTGAGGTATCAGTGGGAAAGGGGGGAAAAGCATATAGGCGCCCCGGAGGCCAATCGTGAGCTAGAGCGTCTCTGATGGGATGACCTGGTAGGGGAAAGAGGGTGAAGAACTCGGTACACTTGCTGTTTTGGGGAGTGGCAAAAAGATTGCAGCAAGGATGGCCCCAAGTTCGAAAAACTTCCTCTAATACTGATTTCTTCAGAGACCACTCATGAGGCATGAGGATTGCTCTGCTCAATCTGTCTGCTATCACACTGGACTTGCCGGGAATGTGCGTTGCTATCAGGAAGCGCTGAAAAGAGATCGCCCATTGCCACAGTCTGAGTGCTTCTCGACATAAGGGGTAAGATTTGGTTCCGCCTTGTTTGTTGATGTACCACACTACGGACATATTGTCCGTCTGAATTGCTATAGTTCCCTTGGGAAGACAGTCTTGAAGGGCTTGCAACGCTAGAAGCACTGCTCTCATCTCTAGAACATTTATGTGCAAGTGGCACTCGATCGGCTGCCACGTGCCCTGGACTGTCCTGCCCTGGTAATGCCCCCCCCACCCTATCAGGGAGGCATCCATTGTCAGTGTTGCAGCCGGGGGTGGGGGGGGTGAAGGGTCTGCCTAGAAGAAGTTGGGGGGAGGTAACCCACCATAGAAGATGATTCCTGCATGACTGAGTTATGCTGATAGTGTGGGACATTGGTAGAAGTTGAAAGGACCACTGAGTGAAAAGCATCCACTGTAGAATCCTCATGTAATAGCGGGCTAAGGGGAGGAGAGGAATAGCCACCGCCATAATCCCTAGGACTTTCAAAACCAGTCTGACCTTGATCTTGTTCTGTCGTAAGAGAAGGGAAACCTGCTTGTGAATGTCTGCTACTCTTTGTTCTGTGAGTCTGGCTGACAGACTGACTGTATCTAATCTTGCGCCTATAAAAATAATAGACTGACAAGGCGACAAGACAGACTTTTCGTAATTTACGGAGATGCCTAGAGTCTGACAGGTTCGTAAAGTGTAGTCTCTGGCTAAAAGAAGTAGATGCCTGGTGGTGGCAGTCAGAAGCCAGTCATCTAAGTACGGAAACACCTGGAATCCCTGGCCCCTCAAATGAGCGGCGACCACTGCCATGCATTTGGTGAACACTCGGGGGGCTGTAGTGAGACCAAAGGGCAGGGCTCTGAACTGAAAATGACTGGCCCCTAGCCTGAAGCGGAGAAATCTCCTGGATCGTCTGTTCACTTTGATGTGATAGTACGCATCCTGGAGATCTATAGAGCACATCCAGTTGTCCTGGACCAGAAAGGGCAGGATGGACTGCAGCGTGACCATCCGAAATTTCATTTTCTTGACAAACTTGTTCAAGTTGCTGAGATCCAAAATGGGTCTCCAGTCCCCTGTTTTTTTTGGAACCAAAAAGAATTTGGAGTAAATTCCGGATCCTTGTTGGTCTGCTGGAACTGGTTGAATGGCTCTTTTTGCTAGCAGCTTTGAAATTTCTAGTGCTGCTTGTTCCCTTTGACTGGGTGGAATGTCTGGAAGGGATTTTCCAGACTGTTTTTGGATGTGAATAAAAGGGATTCTGTAGCCTTCGGATATGATAGACTGTACCCACTTGTCTTGAGTAAGGGTGAGCCAGGCTTTTGGGTACAGAGATAATCTTCCCCCAACTGCCTCTGAAGGTAGACAGTCGGGCAACCCCTCAGGGGTGCTGAAAGGGTTTGTCAAAGAAAGTTTCTCGACTACCCTGATTCTGCGGGCCCCCTCTGCCTCTAGGACGGCATCTATTATTATTGTTCCCCCCTCTGCCTCTAGGGGGAAAATGACTCTGTGCGTCTGGTAAGACTCCCTGTGGTTGTTTGTGGAACCACATCTCCCCCCCTTCTGACCTTTGGGGTAAGGCCTAGAAGGGGTAGAAAAACGGACTCCGACGGCAGAAAGAGTCTTACCTTCTACCTCACACCTTGTCAGAGTATCCTTCACTTGTGGACCAAAGAGGGATGATCCGTCAAAAGGGGAGTTAGTGAAAGACGCCTTGAAAGGGTCCGCAAAGGTACATAGCCGCATCCAGGCATGGCAACGTAAAGCCACGCCTGTACCTGCGGCTCTGCTTGCTCCATCAGCCACGTACGAAATCAGGCGCATGGAGGAGTTAACCACTGAATTAAGGGTAGCCAGCTGGGAGTTCATCCTATCTTGAAACCACGCAGCTGATGGGTCCTTCAACACTTCACTCATTTCCTTGAGCAAGTCCCTCTGGAGACGAGTGAAATGACACAGGTAATTCAGCGAACGCATGGAAAAAGTCGCTGATGAAAACATCCACTTACTGTACCTGTCCATGGTCCTAGATTCCTTATTAGGAGGATGGACAGGCACCGAAGGATCCGCTAATTCCTTCTTGGTGGCAGCAGCCACCACCATGGCATCCACAGAGACACCTTTGGGCAAAAACTCCTTGTCTTTGGGGGCAGTGATAAATTTGGCCGGCCTCCTAGGGGTGGGTTCCACTGAGTCAGGAGCCGTCCAAGCCTTCCTCGCAACCACTTCCATTAGTGGGTCAAAGGGAGGGGACACCCAGGAGGTGGAAGGTCGAGAACCAAACGCCTCAAGGTACACTGATTCGTCCTCTGAAGGGCTAAGGGCTGGCCAATTCCCCCTCTGCTTCAGGATTTCCAGTATGTCTGCAAAGGAGACATCTTCAGAGGGGGAACGGGGGGAACCCTCAGAATCTTCCAAATCAGTGTCAGAGGTGACAGATTCGGGGGAGTCAATGTGCTTCCTCTTGCACTGTCTCTTCCTAGGGGGCTCCTCCGCCAGATCAGGGGAGGCCTCGGAAGAGGAGGAAATTCCCACTGGGGAAACTTGAGGCGCAGATTCTCTACAGTCCGAAGCAAGGGGGTGAGAAGAAATCACCGCAGGAACTGTAGAGGGAAGAGCTGTCAGAGCCGACTGTGGGGTAGAACCAGGTTCTAACACGCTCCGCATGACCTCAAAGGCACCCCTGTCAGGCAGGGCCAGAGGTCTCTGCTCCGAAGAGCTGAAAACCTCCCCCACCACCGACAAGGATGGCTCCGAAGCCGATGTCAGAGCCGAACTAACCAGCGCCGAAGCACCGAGAGGGAGAGCGGGGTCGGACAAGGGTCCGATGCCACTCGCCCCCTCGGAGCAGACGAGGGAAGTCCGGCGCCAAGATCCCTCCAAGGAGGAGATCGGAGCAGACGACGGCACCGAAAGGAAAGGTATCGGTTCTGACACTTCCACAGTCTCGGCTCCGAGCAGCACCGGCTCTGAACTCAATAGAGTCGGAGGAGGAATACCTAATGGAACAGGGGCAGCCATCGACTATTGAGTCAGGCTATGTAACATCTGGGCCAGTGCCTCAGACTTAAGAAGTCTACTCACCACCCTCTGCAAATCGTGGTCCGAAAGTCTAGAGGACCTAGAGGAGTGTGACCTATGGCTCCGTTCAGACAAGAGCGGTGAGGCTGGAGCCGAACGAACGGAGCCGATAGAAGGAGACCTGGACCTCTTCCTAGTAGTCGGTTCCGACGAAAATGTCGGAGCCGACTTAGACTTGTCTGTCTCGGCTCCCACCGGAGCCGAGGACACAGTATGTGTAGTAGGTCTGGAATCATCGGCTCCGGCCGGAGCCAATGGTTGAACCGTTAAAACGGTCTTAGAACCTCCGGAGGACGGCTCGGACGCTGGAGCCAACTGCCTGGAGGACTTAGAAGGTTTCCCCGACATGGACTGTGTCGGGGGACCCTCAGGCTTCAATAAGCCTCTTAAAATTAGCTTATTTTTACATTCCTGCAGGACTCTGGGGCTGAAACCATGACAGACAGCACAAGAGTCCTGCAGGTGTAAAGGTCCCAGGCAGTATACACAAGAAGTGTGACCGTCTGTCAGAGACATCTTCTGACAGCACGAGTCACACTTCTTAAAGCCTGAGACCTTCGATTCCTTAGACATCTCTAAGAAAAAACAATAGTGTAATCACTCACACTCACACACACACACACACACACACACACACACACACACACACACACAGATTACACTAAACTTAAAAAAGGTTAAGTTATTTAAGCTAAAAATTCCCTAAAAAAACACACAGTCACTCCAACTACTAGGAGGGGTGGGAAGGGGCCAAAAGGCCTAAGGGAGGAACTCCAGAAAGAGTTTTTGAAAAGGGAATAAAATCGGTAAGGAGAGTAAAACTATTTAATTAACCTAACTAACTATAGAAGGTAACTAAAAGGGAGCTATTTAGCAAAAAAGACTTTATCTAAAGTAACTGACCTGAAGAGCCGGTTGGAAGAGCAACTCGTCAGCTTAGCGGCAAATGAGATCTGAGGAGTTACCGCCTAGCATTGTGGGATATGGGGAGCCTCGAGCCGGTGGAAGTAGCTCTCGAGCTTTAGTATTGGCTGAGTCGGAGCCGAGGATCGGCACCGAACCCATCCAGCAAGAATGAAGGCGAGATAGACAACTTAACATCAAGTTTGTGATATTATTAATGATAATTGGAAAATTTTAATAGCAGATGATGTGATCAGACGTATAGTAGAATACATCCTGAAATTCGGTTTTAAAAATAGACAGTACCTGAAACAGCTTTTGTGTAATGAGAGAAACATCACAGATACGACAAAAAGTAGAAGGAAGAGAACATTTAGATGTGGGAGATGTAAAGCTTGAGCTTATATTAATATCTACAACAGTTTTCAGCACTTGATTACTAACAGAGAATATAAACTGGACAAATTTGCTGATTATACTAAAAATGTGATTTATATAGCAATTTGTAAATATTCTTCCAGTTTTTATGTTGGGAAGACTGTAATTTTAAAATTAGAATTTTGAAGCATATAAGTGATACTAAACTTAAAAATACCACTAATGTCCTATCTCAACATATAACACAATTTCCTAGCTATAGTTTTCTTTTTATGGAACTAGAAATTATTAATGAAAGCCCGAGAAGAGGATATCCACACAATGTAACTGAACTGGCAGAAGTAAAATGGATTGCAGCCATCCAAGCTGATTGAGAACCTGGTTTAAATGGAGTGGCAGAAGTAAAATGGATTGCAGACTTCCAAGCTGATCCAGAACCTGGTTTAAATGGAGTGTTACTTTTAAAACCAGTGTTAAGAGGGAGTCAGCTCGAGAAAAAATTCTGATTAGTTGAGCCTCCTTTTAAAGTTATCTTCACTAAAGCAGTGTATTTTATGGATCTGAAGAAGGCATTTTGCCGAAAGTGCTTATCCTACTCATATTCAAGTGCCTTATTTTATATTTTTCCTTTAAATAAAGATTTTTGCTGTGGTGGATCAGCTTCATTTTATTCATTGTTTGGTGTTTTCTGAAGCTTCCTTTGACTGTCTGGGCTTGGTTATTTTGAATCATTATATAATGGTAGGCATCCTTGGGACCTATCAAGCACATCCAATTGTCCTTCCTCACCAGGGGCAGAATGGACTGAACTGTGACCACTGGAACTTGGTCTATTTGACTTAATGGTTTTGCTTGCTTAGATCTAGCAATAGTCTGAGGTTCTTATTCTTCTTTAGCACCAAAAAGAATCTCAAATAGACAGAGATCCCCACTGGTCTGGTGGGACCTCTTGGATGACTAGCAGCTTTTGAATCTTGACTACTGCATCTCTTCTCTGACATGGTAGAATGCCTGGAAGGGATTGTTGTGACTCTCTTTGTGCAAACAAAAATGGAATTGTAAAGCTTCTGGATAAACTCTCAACACCCGTGAGTCACAGGTGATGACCTTCTAAGCTTTTGGGAGGAGAGCTAAGCAGTCACCTACTGCTTCCAGAGAACAGCAGCCAGACAACAGTTCAGATACACTGAAAAGACCTCCCAAAAAAGACTCAGCAGAAGCCTTGATTCTGTGGACCACAGCTGCCACATAAACAGTGTCCATTGTGGTACCCCATCACTACCACAAGGAGAACCCTCATCAGTAGCCTCCTGGAAAGGCCTCTGCAATTTTCTAAAGAAGTACTGCTTACTTCATTTTTGATTCCTCAAGAAGCACTGCTGTGGCATGGCAAATGCACTCCAATGGCAGGCAGAGTCTCTCCTTCCTGCTCACTCCTAATTACCATGCTCTTGACCTTTGGGTCAAACAGGGAAGAACTGTCAAATGGGACATTAACAGAGGACACATTAAAGCAGTCCTCAAAATTGTACAAGTGTATCCAGGCATGTAGAGGCATAACAATGCCTGTGACTTCTGCATGAGGCATGCCATCAGACACATTGGAGAGCAGACACATAGACACACTACTAATAGATTGTATGGTAGACAACTGTGTTTCACAAGTCTTTTGCATCTCTGGGGACTACTGTGTCTTCACTACAATTGAACCTTCTGACACCAGGCCTCACTGAAGCCTTATCAAATGAGCCAAATAGTTAAGAGCTCACAACACAAAGGTTGCTGAGACACATGTGAGCTTTCTTAAATGGTCTAAAGCCTGGGACTGTCTGTTGGGGGAGATGGACCATGGAACTCTCTTCTGAAATATTAACTATAGGACCCTTACTCCACTGTAGTCAGTCTTTAGGTCGTGCTAAAAATCCTGTCCATTTTTTTAGGAATTGGTTGCACTACATCTGGCTCTCTGAGACACCAGATCAATAAGTGCATCTGAAGGGACAGCCACCCAGGATATCAATGGACACACACCAAAAGCCTCCAAAAACAACAACTCCTCTGGGGAAGGGGCTTTGGTGGTTCACCCCATGTACTGTCACAATAACTCTAGGAGATCACTGAAAGAAGCATCATTGCAGGGGGATTTGGGAGGGTTATCCTCTTCATCAATGTCAGTGTCCTCAGTGAGAGATTCCTCAGAAGAATCCATGTGCTTCCTCTTGTAATGGCTCTTACTATGTACATTCTGAACAGGAAAATCTGGGAGGGGACCTAGAAGAGGTGGGGGACCTGGAGGCAGGGACATTTGGAGGGCTAATGGTACAGACTGCTCTGGAGTTCATCCACAGGTCCAGACACTGATAATGCGGGAGAATGAACAGTTGCTGCCAACCAGTCTACCTGATTTAGAAAAAATCCTCTACATGGCATCAAAAAACAAAACTGAGGATGGACATCAAGAGCTGATACTCCTCAGACATGAAGATCTGAGTGAAACTCCCGACTCCACAGCTGAAGAGACCTGTTCCAACACTGAGACCAGAGCAGAACTGTTGAGTGTTGAAGCCTCGAGAGAAGTGATGACTCCAAAACCCAGACAGTCGAGCCCAACCCCGGGACTACAGCCCCAAGCTCACAGCTCTGAGGCAAGCTTGGCTTTGATGCTGACAGAGTCCAGAAAGCCAAGGAAGGCTTTGGGGCCTGAAGAAGCTATGCCATTACAGATGACCTCAGTGACAGCAAAGCAACCAGATCGACAAAATTCAGAGCCAAGAGACACAGGGGAGGAAAAGTAAAAGATGGAGCCAAACCTTCTGGCATTGGGGCTGAAGTGACTGGAAAGAGCCTTAGCTGGCTTTGAGGACCTCATCAACTGCTTCATATCTGATTACATCAAACTCCCAATGGCTCAGATGGAATGAGATGATGAGGCAATCAAAGAAGGTTAAGATACCCTCCTCCCAGCATCAGGATTTGATAACCAGATCCGAATCATCCAAGCTTGAGTTCGGTGCAGAGAAGGTGAAGACTCCAGAGAGAATTCATCTCAGTGTAACAGGTGAAAAAGGAGTATGCAATCTGCCTGAACTAGCCACATCCTTGACTAAGAAGTAACTGGGAATACTAGATGTAGGGGATATGAACTTTCTTGACACTGGTAACACAGGGGACTGGATCTGGGAGGACATAACTAGCCCTGGAATCAAGAGAATCACAGGGGCTGAAGGTTGGTGAACCACTGACTCCACTTGGTCAGATAATACAGGAGCCACTCACGTGCAGTCCCCACTACCTTTAGATGGAGATTTCAGGTCCTTCTCCTTACTCTGATCCTGATCTATTCCTGATCACTCTTGTCTGTCTTCTTTCAGGGTTATGGTCCAGGGGACAACAGGTCAACAAATCATTAAGAACCAGTTTTGATCAGTGCTTGCTCAGCATATAAGACCCAAAGCCAGAACAAATGATGCACTCAGAGTCAAAGTGAGCTGCACTGGTAATGAATGCCCTGGGAAGGTAGCTTCTGCCACAAACTATGCCTTTTTTAAAGCCTTTCACCTTCTCCTTGCCCTTTGTTTATTCCTAGAAAAAAGATAAGAGCACAAAAAAAGGGCAAGACAAAACCCAGACACCCAGTTCTGCCCCCCTAACTACCACTTAGATAAAAGCCAGAGGACTAATAACACAGACACTCACAATAAGTGTTGATATGAATACTACTTTTTTAATAAAATAAAACAAGGTAGTCACAAAGCGTACAAGCTCCCAGACACATCACAACTAACAGACAAAACTAACAACAGGACACAGAATAAAACACAACAGTAGAACTAGCTATAACACCTAATTGTAACACCTAAGAGAAACTCAAAGGATAAAGGAGGAGAAACCTAAATGATAAAGGACGACTACAAAATGTCAAATCTCTGCTAAGGAATAGCAGAGTTCATCAGTTACAGTACACTGTAGTCTCTAAAGGTGGCAAGTAAGATCTGAAGTGGATGGGGGTGTAGTGTGTTATGGCTAGAATGAGCAGAGCTCTGGGATTAAAGTCTTTGACAGAAGACAGTTTTCATATCAGGGTTGGATCCAATAACCAAGTTGCAGCCAGACAAAACAGACATCAGATAAGATAACATTGTGCTGCCAGACAGATAGGTGAACATCATTCATTAGGTGATGCATAATCCAAAGCAGTTTCATTTTTGAAGCCCAAAAAATTGGCATGCAGTTACATTCAGCAAAGTACCCTGGTTCATCTTCCGCCCCTAGTTCATTATTTTTGGTGATCTTGAAGAAGCATTATTGAGAGGCATTCAGGAAGGGAGAAGATTATTCTTGGGAGGTAAATAAGCATCTTCAGACTGAAAGAGGCTACCGAAACTAGCTAGTCTGTTACTATGAAAATGGAGTCAGCATACCTGCTGGATAACGTGATTTTGATGATAGTAAACTACAGTACAGTTGCGTTAGGTCCTACTTACCTGTAAGAGTAGATGTTTGAATTCTTCACTGCATCTGTGGCATTTTGGGTTATCTGCCAAGATAACCCAGTACTGGCAAGCTTTCAGAAGCTCATACTCTACTCCCTCACTCTTCCAGTGACAACTGACTGCCTAAACCATATCTTGACAGGGAAGCCTTTAGCTACCACAGGAAGTCAGCATTCAGGCTTTTTTTACTTCCACAATGAAGAGGAAAGTATGGAAGTCAGAATTATCTACCAAGAATAAATTCAAAGCCAATCACAATGCCATATCAAAATCAATCCAACAAGTAACTTAAACAGGTTGAAAAACACATCAACTATGCACAATTTGGGGCATGGTAGGAGAATGGAAAGGCAGTGAGGAATTCAAACATCTACTATTACAAGTATGTAGGACTTGCACAACAGTACTATGTTCATCATCATTCCCACTGCCTTGCTGGTACTTTGAGTAGATTTCCAAAGCTTGCCCTACCTGGAAGGTGGAAAGAAGAAAGACCCAAGATCCCCTGTAGAATGGCCCTAGCAAAGGCTGCTCTGGACCTTGAAAAGGGCTCCAGTTTGTAGTGCCTTATGAAGGTATAAACAGAGAACTAGGTTGCTGCCTGTAGAATGCTTCTAAAGTTTACCCCTTTCCAATATGCCATCAAATAGGACAAAGCACTAGTTGAGTGAGCCTTAACCTAGCCTGGAAGAGATTTACCACAGAGGGAGTATCGGAAAACAATAGCAGAGAAAAAGAAGTTATGTACCTACCATAACGCTCCATGTTAGTTGTCTTCATCTTGTCTTCTTTCTTGCTGGTTGGGATCGGAGCCGAACCTCAGCTCCAACTCAGCCATCTTCTATAGGTCGAGAGCTGTTTACTGGCTCAAGGCTACTCCTTATCCCATGATGCCTAGCGCTAGCTACCCAGATCTCATTTGTAATAGCTAACCCCAGACATAGCCAGAGAATCAACCTGTCCAAACAAACAGGTTGAGCATACCTGTCATACTCTGAGTCAGCAGAGGAAACAAACCAGAGAACACTTAGCCAGTGAAACCAAAACTCCTCTCGATCCAATAGGACAGGGGGACGGGGGGGTGGGATGCAAGAAAGAAGGAGAGATGAAGACAACTAACATGGAACATTATGGTAGGTACATAACTTCTTTATGTTAAGTTGTCTATCTCGCCTTTGTTCTTGCTGGTTGGGACAGTGCCCCTAGCACCTACAGTCCTGGGTGGCTCATTGGAACAGACTCTTCAGAACAGTGGAACCAAAGTCAGCTCTGCTCCTGGAGACCATATCTAACTTGTAATGAGAAATAAAGGTATGAGGATTTGCCCACATAGCAGCTGCACAGATAGAATCCATGGGCAACCTAGATTGGAAGGCTACAGAGGTGGCCAAAGCCTTAGTAGAATGACCTTTTGGTTTGATAGGCAACTCTTTGTTTCTCAATTAATAAATGAAAGTAATAATGTGAGACAACCACCTGGATAAGGTCACTTTGGAAACTGGGAGACCTTGTTTGCCTAGAGCATAGGAAAGGAATAGTTGGTCCGTCTTCCTTATATCCTTAGTCCTATGCAAGTAAAAATGCAATTGTCTATGAATGTCCAATTGGTGTAATTTGTATTCTGCCTTGTTGGTGTGGTTAGGGAAAAACACAGGAAGGTCTATAGATTGATTTAAATTTTTTTCTGAGCAGACTTTCGGAAGGAACGAGGGATTAGTCCTCAGAGCAACCCTGTCCTTATGAAAAACCAAGTATGGAGGATGAACACATAGTGCCTGAAGTTCAGAAATGCATATGGCTGAAGTAATAGCTACCAGAAAAAGTGTTTTCCAAGACAGAAACTTAATGGAGCAGGAAGCTGCAGGTTCAAAGGGGGGCATAATTAAGGAGGTTAGTACCAAATTAAGGTCCCAAGGAGGGGATCTCTCACTGGAGGTCTAAGGAGAGTAGTCCCTCTTAAAAAGGCTTTACAGAGCTTATGAGACATAATGTTTGAATTAGACAACCCAACATGAAAGTTAGAAATGGCCACCAATTGAACCCTGATTGTAGCAGAAGCAGACCCAGAATGAAAAGGTTGTGCTAGGAACTCCAAAATTTCGTGGACTGGGGCTGAAAAAGGATCTACGTTCCTAGCCTCTGCCCAACAAGAAAAACGTTTCCATTTGCTAGCATAAGTCTAAGTCTTTCTAGTTGTGGACTTGTGAGAGGAGACAATAATCTCATGCATGGCCGGGGAAATGCTGGGAAGCCTGGTTAAGGTTGGAAGTGGAGCAATCAAGCTGTGAGCTGGAGTGTTTGGAGGGATTGATGCAGCCCGCCTGATTGATGAATCAGTAGATCTGGAATCGGATCCAGAGTCCAGGGCTGATCGAGAAGGTAATGGTGCAGGAATAGAAACCATATCTGTCGAGGCCAGTAGGGAGCAATGAGGATTCTTTTGCAACCCAACAATATTGCTTTCTGCATGAGTTTTGGTATCAGGGGAAATGGAGGGAAGGCATAAAGAAGTCCCTGAGGCCAATCGTGGACTAGAGCGTCTCTGGGTGTCTGACCTGGAAGCGGAAGAAGGGAGAAGTACTTGCTGCATTTGCTGTTGAAGGGGGTGGCAAAAAGATTGCAGCAAGGCTGTCCCCATTTGCGGAAGATCAGATCTGCAACTACCTGATTCAGAGACCACTCGTGAGGCATGAGAATAGCTCTGCTGAGCCTGTCTGCTATAATGTTGGACCTCCCAGGGATGTGCGTCGCAATCAGAAATCGTTGGGAAGAAATCTCCCACTGCCAGAGTGTGACTGCTTCTCAACATAGGGGGTAGGACTTGGTTCTGCCCTGCTTGTTGATGTACCAGACCACCGACATGTTGTCCATATGAATTGCAATGGTCCCAGAGTCTTAAAGAGCTTGCAGTGCTAGGAGCACAGCTCTCATTTCTAGGACGTTTATATGCAGGTGGTACTCGTGAGGCTGCCAAGTGCCTTGGACTGTCCTGCCCTGATAATGCCCCCCCCACCCTATCAGGGAGGTGTCCGTGGTCACCGTGGCAACTGGAGGGGGCTGAATGAAGGGTCTTGCCCTGAGTCACTAGTGGGGAGACCATCCACCAGGTAAGGTGCCTTTTGCACGCTTCTGTAATCATGATCATGTGAGACATGGGCAGCTGTTCCACCCAATCTAAGGGACCAAGCAGCCAAAGAAATTTCAAAGCTGCTACACAAAAGGGTCATCCAGGAAGTCCCAGCAGACCAGCTCGGATCTGGAACTTACTCAAGGTTCTTTTTGGTACCAAAAAAGACAGAGGACTGGAGACCCATTCTGGATCTCAGCAGATTAAACAGGTCTGTACAAAGAACAAAGTTTCGAATGGTCACGCTACAGTCCATTCTACCCTTCCTGGGTCAGGACAATTGGATGTGCTCTATAGATCTTCAGGATGCGTACTACCACATCAAAATGCACAGGCGCTCCAGAAGATTCCTTCACTTCCGGCTGGGAGCCAGTCATTATCAGTTCAAAGCTCTGCCCTTTAGTCTCACCACAGCCCCCAGAGTGTTCACCAAATGCATGGCAGTGGTTACGGCTCACCTGAGATGTCAGGGATTCCAAGTGTTTCCATATCTAGACGACTGGCTCCTCACTGTTACCACCAGGCATCACACCTCCTGCAAGCCAGAGACTACACTATCAAACTTGCTCCAGGCTAGGTATTACAATAAATTTCGAAAAATCTGCATTGTTGACATGTCAGCATATCACTTATATAGGCACAAATTTAAATACATGTTTGCGAGCCTTCCACCAGACAGGTATCTCTAATTCGCCAGCAAGTGCAGATTTTATTAACATGCAAAAGGATTCAAGTCAGGTTCGTCCTCCGAACACTGGGTTCCATGGCATCAGCAATTCTTCTTGTTCCCCTAGCCTGCTTTCATATGAGAATCCTCCAGTGGCGTCTATTCACACAGTGGTCCTTCCAACAGCTTCCCATGTCTCACAAGATTATGATCACAGAAGTATGCAAGAAGCACCTCGCTTGGTGGATGGTCTCCCCATCAGTGTCCCAGGGCAGACCATTTGTGCTATCCCCTCCAGTCGCCACAGTGACCACGGATGCCTCCCTGATAGGGGGGGGGGGGCATTATCAGGACAGGACAGTCCAAGGCACCTGGCAGCCTCACAAGTACCATTTGCATATAAATGTCTTGGAGATGAGAGCCGTGCTTTTAGAGTTGCAAGCCCTTCAGGACTCTCTCCCTCCCGGGACCATTGCAATTCAAACGGACAATATGTCAGTGGTGTGGTACATCAACAAGCAGGGCGGAACCAGGTCCTATCCTCTATGTCGAGAAGCACTCAGACTCTGGCAGTGGGTGATCTCTTCCCAACGTTTTCTGATTGCAACTCACATCCCTGGGAGGTCCAACGTCATCACAGACAGGCTCAGCAGAGCAATTCTCATGCCTCACGAGTGGTCTCTGAATCAGGTAATTGCGGAACAGATCTTTTGCAAATGGGGGTAGCCTTGCTGCGACCTGTTTGCCACACCCTTCAATAGCAAGTGCAGCAATTTCTTCTCCCTTCTTCCACTTCCCAGCCACTCCCCCAGAGACACTCAAGTCCACGATTGGCCTCAGGAACTTCTTTACGCTTTCCCTCCGTTTCCCCTAATATCCAAACTCATACAGGGAGCAACTGCGTTGGGTTGCAGAATGATCCTCATTGCCCCTTACTGGCCTCGACAGATATGGTTCCCATTCCTGCATCATTACCTTCTCGAGCAGCCTTGGATTCTGGATCTTATTCCAGATCTACTGATTCATCAATCGGGCAGACTGCATTGATCCCTTCAAACACTCCAGCTCACAGCTTGGTTGCTCCACTTCCAACCTTAGCCAGGCTTCTTAATATTTCCTCCTCTGTGCGGGAAATTATTATCTCATCACACAAATCCACAAGTAGGAAAACTTATGCTAGAAAGTGGAAACGTTTTTCTTGCTGGGCAAAGGCTAAGAATATAGACCCCTTTTCAGCCCCTGTCCACGAGATTTTGGAATTTTTAGCGGAACTCTTTCATTCTGGTTCCACTTCTGCTACAATCAGGATTTGGTTAGCTGCCATTTCGAATTTTCACATTGGGGTGTCTTCTAACAACATTATGTCTCATAAGCTGTGTAAAGCCTTCCTCAAAGGAACCACTCTGCTTAGGCCCCCAGTGAGAGATCCCCCACCTCCGTGGGATCTTAATTTGGTACTAGCTTCCCTAATCATGCCACCTTTTGAACCCGCAGCATCTTACTCCATTAAGTTTTTATCCTGGAAGATTCTCTTTCTGGTAGCCATTACTTCTGCCAGACGTGTTTCGGAGCTTCAGGCTCTATGTATTCGTCCCCCGTACTTAGTTTTTCATAACGATAGAGTCGCTCTAAGGACCAATCCTTCCTTTCTTCCTAAGGTCTGTTCGCAAAGTAATTTAAATCAGTCCATAGACCTTCCTGTGTTTTTTCCTAATCACACCAACAAGGCAGAATATAAATTGCACCAGTTAGATGTTCACAGACAACTGTGTTTTTATTTGCATAGGACAAAGGACATCAGGAAGTCGAATCAACTTTTCATTTCCTATGCTGAGGGCAGACAAGGCCTTCCAGTCTCAAAAGTAACATTATCTAGGTGGTTGTCTCACATTATTACATTCATTTACCAGCTGAGAAACAAAGAATTATCTATCAAACCAAAAGGCCACTCTACTAGGGCCTTAGCCACCTTGGTGGCCTTCCAATCTAGGTTGCCCATGGAATCTATCTGTGCAGCTGCTACATGGGCTAACCCACATACCTTATAGGTTCATAGGTTCATAGGTTGGTACTAGGCTATCAGCCCTAGGGCCTATACAAGCCTAGCCATAACAATTCCCTGGCTATTTCTTCCCACATTATTTACTTTCCTGGACCCATGTCTAGCAGGGCGACTGACATGATCCCTGGGGTGAATTTCCTTTCTCCCATCCAATCGTCAAGGTTCCTCTTGAAGAGGCCCAAAGAGGCACTCTGCTTGACATGTATGGGCAATCTATTCCAGAGTCTGGGGAGTCTCTGGGTCAGGAACCTATCCCTCCAGCATGTTTTGTTTATTGTGATGACAAGGTTTAGATCCCTGGAGCGTGTAGCTCTGAGGGATTGGGATTTCTTTAAGTGTAGCATGTCCAACAGCTCTGGGTTTGACATGGCCTTGTATGTTAAGCAGAGATCGCCTCTGAGTAGACGATATGCACAGAGTATAGCTGGAGTTTTTAAGGCGGTCAGCGTAGAGCATCTGCTTTAGGCCTGTGATTCTTTTAGTGAGGTATTTCTGAGGCCTTTCCAGTTGTTGCAGATGTCTTGAGAGGTACATACCAAATGGGCGTTGTATTCTATAATGGGTCTAATGAGGGATGAGTACAGTGGGACAATGACCTCCTTTTTCTGGATGAAAAGCCCTTCGTGATGAGGTGTGCCACATAGAAGGATTTCCTGACTGTTGTGGCGATGTGGTTATCGAAGGTGAGACCACTGTCCACCTGTGTCCCTAAGTCTCTTATCACACTTTCTGTGTTTAGTGTACTGCCACCTATATGGTAATTCATGGATACATGTTTTTCCCAAAGGGGATAACAATACATTTCTTGGCATTGAGCTTGAGCCCATGGCTCTGGCACCAAGCATCTGTTTCTGTAAGGCCCTTTGTAGAGTATCCACATAATTTGGGGATTCAATAATGGCTCCCAGTTTGCAGTCATCTGCAAACTTTGTTAGCCAGAGTCCCTTAGTGTTGACCTGTACTTCAGAGAAGTAGATGCCAAACAAGAGCGGCCCCAGGACTGAACCCTGAGGTACTCCACTTGTCACTTGTCTGGAGCTGGATTTGGAGTCGGCTACTTTTACAGTGTGGGTTCTATCAGTAAGCCATTTAGCAACCCATTGGGTGACATAGGGATTAATGCCCAACTTTGTACCACCTCACTGATTGCTGGAGATTGCTGGACTGAACAAAGATGATCTATCAAAAGGAGCATTGATGAATGAAGACTTGAAGGGCTCCACAAAATCCCACAAGTGCATTCAACTTCATTTCTCATTATAAACTAGACATTGCCTCCAGAAACAGAGCTGACTTTGGTTCCACTGTTCTGAAGAGTTTGTTCCAATGAGACACCCAGGATAGTAGGTGCTAGGGACGCTGTCCCAACCAGCAAGAATAAAGGCGAGATAGACAACTTAACATAAAGAAGTTATGTACCTACCATAACATTCCATGTTAGTTGTCTTCTTCTCGCCTTCTTTCTTGCGTCCCACCCTCCACCCCCCTATCCTAGTGGATCGAGAGGAGCTTCCTTTTTCAGATTTCATTGGCTGAACCTTCTCTAGTTGTCCTTTTTCTACTTAGATAGCTTCACAGCTAGGCCCAAGGGGCTACTAGGGCAGAATTCTTCCTTAATTATGTCTGGTATAGCTTTATCAAATGATATCTGGGTAGCTAGCTCCAGGCATCATGGGATATGGGGTAGCCTCGAGCCAGTAAACAGCTCTCGAGGTATTGAAGATGGCCGAGTCGGAGCTGAGGATCGGCTCCGATCCCATCCAGCAAGAAAGAAGGTGAGAAGAAGACAACTAACATGGAACGTTATGGTAGGTACATAACTTCTTTTTATTGCTGCTACCATCGATCCTAACCCTTGGAGGACTAGTCTTGCTGTCAGATAAGAAAGAGAGATCACTTTCATGACCTGTGACCTGAGAGTACAAACTTTTGTTAGAGGAAGTGAAGCTATCTGTTTGATCATGTCTAGATGAGCACCTATGAACTCCAGGGTCTGGGTAGGTGTAAGCTGTGATTTGGTGTAAATGACCATGCTGTCTGGATGGGGCAATATGGAGCCAGTGGTTTAGGTAGGGAAACACACAAAATCCCAGCAGCCTCAGGTAAGCCACCACAAAGCATTTGGTGAACAATCTGCGGGCTGTGGTGAGGCCAAAGGAAAGTGCTCTGAACTGGTAATGGTTGGCTCCCAACTGGAAGCACAAGTATGTTCTGGAGCACCTGTTCAGTTTGATGTGATAGTATACATCTTGAAGATCTATCAAGCACATCCAGTCATCCATTCAAAGTAAAGGTAAAATGGACTGAACTGTGACCATATGGAACTTTGAGTATTTTACGTACGGGTTTAGTTGGCTGAGATCCAGAAATGGTCTCAAGTCCCCTGTATTCTCTAGCACTAAAAAGAACCTTGAGTAAGTTCCAGATCCTTGCTGGTTTGGGGGGGGGGGGGGTGAATGACTCTTTTTATATAGTGGATTTTCTATCTCCAAGGCTGCTGCTTCCCTCTGTTTGGGTGGAACCTGGGATGTTTTTTATTTTTGCTGGAGGAATTTGGGAAAATGGTATGAAATAACATCTGTATATAATTTTGTGCACTCAAATGTTTTGTTTGATGGATATCCAGGCTTGTGGATACAGAGATAAGCACCCCTGACTGCCTCCAGAGTGCAGAAGTCGGAATACCCTTCAGGAATGCTAGTAGGGCCTGTCAGACAAGGTATCTTTGAAAACTTTGGTCTGTGGGCCACCTCTGCTGCTAGGATGGCATCTTCCATTAGAGTTCCCCTCTCTGTCCTGGGAACAACTATCTCCTCATGATTCCTGGAAAGGACCTTGGGACTTGTAAAACCACATCTTTGTACCACCTCACTGATTGCTGGAGAATGATCTTTGATGGGTAGAAAAATGGACCCCAATGATAGTCAGTGTCTTTCCATCTTGCTCACTTCTAGAGAAGGATTCCTTATCTTTTGGACTGAAAAAAGATGATCTATCAAAAGGAGCATTGATGAATGAAGACTTGAAGGGCTCCACAAAATCCCACAAGTGCATTCAAGCATGCCTCCTGACCACAATGCCTGAACCCACAGCCCTAGAGGTATCCTCGGCTGCATGACAGGTCAGCCTCATAGACACAGTGGAAATAGACTGCAGGGTGGCCAGTTGTAAATAAACTTTTTTTCCCTCCCAGACATGGATCCTGAAAGAGATTAGGAAAGCTCTTTGGTCAAATCCCTTTGTAGCCTTATGAAATGTGCCAAATAATTCAGCAACCAAACAGTAAAGGTCAATGAGGCATAAATGTGCTTGCCAAATCTGTTCAAGGACCTGGACTCTCTATTAGGGGGATGAACAGATGAGCTCTGTTCTGAAAGCTCCCTCTTAGTGGTTGCTGCCACCACCATGGCATCTATAGGGACTCCCTTGTTCCAGTGGGTCTTATGTTTAGGTAGAGCTAAAAGCTCATATGGCCTCTAAGGTATGGGTTCCATTGTATCAGGCTCCTTCCATGTTTAGTGTGAGATAAGGTCAATCAACTTATCAGCCAGAGGGACCACCCAAGATGTAGCTGGGCCAGCCCCGAAAGCCTTGAGAAACACTGACTCCTCTTGGGAAAGGTTATCAAAAGACCATCCACCTTTCTGTTTAATAAGTTCCAGGATATCTCCAAAGGAGACATCATCAGGTGGACATCTTGGGGACCCCTACCATTCATCAAAGCCTGTGTCTTCAGTGACAGATTCTTGAGGGGAATCTAGGTACTTTCTTTTGCATGTCCTCTTCCTAGGGACCTCATCAGTGGGATGGTCTGGGGAAGTATCAGAAGTGGAAGGGTAGTCCTGGATGAGAACTACCTGAAAGTTAGTATAGGGTGACTGTCCATAGAACAGGCATGAGAGACTCAGAAATTAAATTTGATGGAGGGGAAACAGGATCTGAAAAGGGTAAAGATGCCATCTCTCTGGGTACAGAGAAACCCTCTTCATTATCTCAAAGGCAGAAGGTCCAGGAGAAACAACAGCTGGTCACACCAGTGCCAAAGCTATCTGCCCTGAACTCTGAATCCCCATGGATCCCTGCCTCAAGGAAGGATTTGGAGCCAAGCTATCCAATGCAGATGTGCCAAGAGGAAAAGATGGTTGCAACAGCTTCAGAGTCAAATACAACCCACCACAGCCAGTGCCAATCTTTCAGCTCCAAGAGTCATCCTGCTCTGAAGAGGTCAGAGCTGGATGGCTCAGGCACCTGGTTGGAGTGGAAGAATGGCCAGTCTTCAGATCAGACAAGGACATTCTCAAATATCTTGGATATGAGGGCTCCAAAACCACTGGTTGGATCAAATAAGAAAATAAAACATGATGTTGAGATGAAGGCAGGTTCACAGGTCTGATGGGAGACATAGACAGAAATACCCCCATTTGAATTTGAGCCCTGAGAAACTTTTTCATCATCCTATCCACCTCTACCTCAGATAAGCTCCTGGATGACCTAAGGGATGAACTAGTGGAAGGTGGTCTGGAGGGTTTCTTAGGTGTCTCTTGTAAAAATGGCAAATGGAGCCAAGGAGCTATCAGATCCAGGAGAAAAGTGGAGATTTGGTGGTTAAAGCAGAATACGAAAACCTGAATTGTTAAACCATCATTGGAATTGGAGAAATCATGTTGTCAATTTGAAAAGGTGAATGCTTGGGTGAGGTGACCCTGATGGGTGAGACAGAAGATTTGTATCTGATTCCAGCACCCAGGGTAGGTGGAATAGATGAGGCCAGAGGAAGGAAAGCCAGACATGTCAAGGACAATAAGATGGCTATGAGGATGGCTGTGACCTTCATCTTAGATTTTTTTTCTGAAGAAACCTTGAAATCAAGGGGGCCCAAGAAAAGGCATGAAGGTGTCCTTGGGGTCAAGGATGCCTTACATTGTACCTGGGTGACTCTCCTCTTGGGGAACTAGAGCGAAAAACTTGCATTTGGTGTTGTGGAGAGAGGTGAAGAGGTCACAACAACATGTCCCAGCAGCTGAAAAATCCATTCTGTTACTAATAGATTGAGTGACCACTCATGAGCCAGCATGATAGACCTGCTCAACCTCAAGAAGCCTAGAAAATGAAGACTTAATCATGCTGGTGTCACCTGGTGAGATAAGACCTCTTGTGCTTGTTGATGAGGTGATGTAATTATTGACTGAGGAAGTTTTGTTATCTGAAGTCTTGTGTCCAAAATATTCTCCAATAAACTCTAGAGACTGGACCAGACTAGTTGTAGCTTGGACTTCACTAGATTCACTGCAATCCCTGAGTCTATGCACAGTTGGAGCAAGGAGTCTAACTCAAATGAGTAGATCCCTGGAAGAGGCAGTGATGAGCCAGTCATCCAAATAAAAGAATACCTGGAAACCCTGCAGTCGTAGATAAGCTCCCACTACTGCCATACCCAAGAGTTGTGTTGAGACAGAGGGGCAGAGCTCTGAAATGGTAATGAAGATCTCCAAGCTGGAAATGAAGGTATTTCCTGGATCACCTGTCCATCTTTATGTGTTAGTATGCATCCTGAAGATCTGTCAAGCACATCCAGTCATTCTTCCTCAGTAAAGGAAGAATGGACTAAACTGTGACCATCCAGAATTTTGTTTGCATCACAAACTTGTTCAAGTGACTTAGGTCCAAAATTGGCCTTAGGTCCCAGTTTTTCTTTGGTACTAAAAAGAATCTTGAGTAAATTCTAGATCCTGTTACATGACTCAATTTCTTAGAAGCTTCCTTATTTCTCAAGTGGCTTTCTTCCCTTAGTTAGGGTGGAACATCTGGAATTCTTTTGGAGCACAAAGGAAGGGTGTGAAGGGAATGAAATAACCTCTGGTTATGATGCTCTGCACTCAGTTGTCTTAAATGATGGACATCCAGGTTGCTGGGTGCAGGGATAAGAGCACCTGATACTGACTCTAGAGTGCAACAGCTGGGCTACAATTCAGAAGTACTGGAAAGGCTTCTCTGAGGATGGACCCTTAAACCTTGGTTTTGTGGGCCACCTCTGCCCCTTGGGCAATATCCACTGTAAGAGTATCCCCCTCTGCCTAGGGGTGCTCTTTCTCCAGAAATGTCAGCTGCAAAGCCGTAGGATTTACAAACCCAAACTTTCTTCTCTCCCTTCTGGTTCCTGGATAAGGTTCTTTAAGTGGTAGATAATTTGATCCCGATGGTAGATAGGGATTTACCATCCTTCTCACTTCTTGAGATAGTCTCTTTAATTTTGTAACAAACAGAGTTAAGCCATCATATGTGGCACTGATGAAGGATGTCTTGAAATTCTCTGCAAAGTCACAGAGCTGCATCCAGGCATACCTTCTTATGGAAATGTCTGTGCCAGCTGCTCTAGAGGCATCTTCTGTGGCATTAGGGATAAGGCACACAGAGCCATTGGGTAGCAACTGTAGAGTAGCTTACTTTGAATCAATGGATTTCCTTTGATTCACAGTCAAGGTCCCTAGGAGAAAATTGGTAATTCCCTTTGTCAAATCTCTCTGGAAATGACTGAGGTTTGCCAAGTAATTAAGCATTCTCACCAAAAACGTAGATGAGGCATAGACACACTTCCCAAATATGTCTGTTGCACATGACTCCCTATTTGGTTGATGGACAGATGAACTTTCATCCACAAGCTCCTTCTTAAAGCTGCCCATCACTACCATAGAGTCTATTGCAGGACACTTGCTCTAATGGGGATGATCTTTGGGAGCAACCAAAAACTTGGGCTTTTTAGGGATAGGTTAAACTCTGTCCATTTCCTTCCACACCTGGGAGGAGATGAGTTATATAATTTTCTCAGCTGGGGGAACCACTTAAGAAGTATACTGACCAGAACCAAAAGCCTCAAGAAAAACTAATTCCTTTGGAGAAGGTACCTAGAAGGGCTACCCCCTTTTCTGCCTGAGAAGTTTGAGAATTTTCTCTAAATGAGAAAGGAGGATCCGGGAGAACCTTCTCCATCAGAAAAATCAGTCTTGGTGATTGGGGACTTCTAAGGGGAATCCAAGCGTCTCCTCTTACACTGGTGTTTCCTGTGAACCTCCTCTGTGTGTTGCTTAGGAGAGGACTCAGAAGCTGATATTGTCTCTCTTGGGTGGACACTCAAGGCTCCTGGAAACTGGCTGTTCCAATGGGACCAAGAGAACAGGCTGCAGACCTTGGGAAATCCTATGGGAAAGGGTTGGATCTATTTCCTACAGGGAAGATCTCCCTCTCGGTTGGGAGGGTACTCTATCAAAAGCTTTGAATGCTAAGCTAGACACAGATCTGGAAAGCCTCACTGTTGGAGCCAAAACTTCTGAAGGAGGCTCATCCCTAGAAGCCATATGGTTGGGATCTGAAGATGTTGTAGGATATGAACTATCAAGCACCAATTCCTAGAGAGAGAGAGAGAGAGAGAGAGAGGAAAGGTTCAGAAGATCTCAGATCTCATCCTAGTTTGTCAGAGTCAACACCAATGGTTCGGCTGAAAGACTCGTTAGAGAGCTCATCAGAGTAGAGAAAGTATAGAACCTCAATTCTGATACAGATCTGCCCTGAACAAGAGTTGAATACAGGGTCTGTAATTTGAGAGGTCGGATCAGTGAAAGAGCCAATAATGAGTGAGGGGAAGAAGTGGTTCTTCTGGTTCTGACAGTGGTCATTGCTGGGAGTACCCCAAATGGATTTAAGTCCGAATTAAATGCCTCGTCATCCTGTCCACTTCAGCTTCAGTGAGGCTCCAACAAGATCTAGCTGACCTCACAGAAGAAGTAGAAGAAGGTGGCCTGGAAGGATAAAATGGTCTGTATTGGAGAATTGGAGACCAGACTCCGGAGAGATAGGATCCAGAGAAAGTCTAGGTGAATTTTCAGATCTGATAGCTATCAGATCTGAAAAAAGCATTGGCTCCAAACGTCTAGGCATCTTGGTCATCTGAGTGGATGTGACTGTCTGATCCAGAGATACCTTCTTTGTTAATTTAGACTTTTCCTTATCTTTTTCTCTCTCTTTCTCTCTTTCTCCATCTCATTTTACTTCTCCTGGGATTTTCAGACTTTTTGGAAGACAAAGATGGAAAAGGGGAGTGAGAAGCAGCCATAGACTTCACCAGTTCTGAAGTGGGTTTCTCTCCTGTGGTAGGCTGAAGAAGACCCTTTAAAATCAGCTTATTGTTTCTTTCTATGATAGCTCATTGTGAAAAAGCCTCACAAATAGAACAGGCAATGTCCAAATGAGGAGGCCCAAGGCAATGCACACACTTCTCGTGTGTATCTTAGATAGCTTGTGGAAGCAGGCTATGCATTTTTAAAACTGGAGGGCTTATCCACTATCTTCACAGTCCAAATAAAATAGAAGAAGTAACAGTCTTAAAAGACAGGTTTTAAGACTGTAACTATAATATAAACTGTACTATAAATATAAGCACTATATATTTTTAAACTTTTTATGAAATAAGCCCCTGAAGGAGCAAAAAGGAAAGAGAAAGTGGTAGGAAACAGCAAGTCTAAAAGCTATGAGAATGAGATCAAATTTAAACGCAAATAAAAGGTACTTATCTAGATATATCTGTTATTTCTGAAAAAAGAACACTCCTGAGCACCAGGATCAATCAAACACTTATGGCAGCAAAGTAGATCTGGAATAGATCACTCCTTTCACAAAGTATTATGGGCAGGAAGAGGAGCCTGAGCACCATATCCAAAGCTTAGAAGTGGCCGAGGCTAGATCCTATGTCGGATCCGGTATACATACAATGAGGAATGGACAGAAAAGGCAAGATTAGATCCTAAGCTACATGGGTTATAGCCTGTTAAGAATATACCATTGGCCAATTTCCAAAGCTTTCAGGAGACTTTCCACTTGCCCAAATAGTCAGTTCAAGCTGATATGATCAAATGTCAGCTTTAAGTGACAAGCCCCTCAGAACTTTCATGCCAACAGATAGAAATGGACTGAGCCCTGAAAGGACAATGCTAGGTACAAAAAAAAAATGAATGTCCACACCCTTGCATAAAAAACACAGAAAAAACAGGGAGATGGAGAGAGTGGTTACTGCAGCAGTGAACATTCAGACATCTACTCCTGCAGTAAATTTACTTACACAGATGTACTATGTTCAGCATATTGATCACTGCTGCAGCAGCCTTATCTGTATGGGTATATTACCCAAGCTTACTATATTTGTGAGGTGGAAGAAGAAGGGTCCAGGAGGCCCTAGAGAATGGTCCAAGCCAAGCAAAGCCTGATTTAGACCTAGAGAAGTAATCAAGCTTGTAATGCCTTGTAAACATATGCATAGATGACCATGTTACTACCTCAAGTATACATCTGCAATTAAGTCCCTTTCAAAAAGACACAGAAGAGCACAAGGCCTAAGCAGAGAGGACCTTCACCCTGCACTGTAATCATTTTGTTGTGGTGAGTACAACAAACAAAAATAGCCTTAGACAACCATTTGGAAATGGTCTGTTTTTACTTATTTATTTATTTAGTTATTTGTCTTTGTTTACCAGGAAAGTCTGACTGGGTAATACCCATTTTCAGCGAAGGCTCGAGGAGAAAAATCTTCATTTGCTTACATTGCATTATACAAAGTTAAAGTTAAATACAGAGTAGTTACATTTCTATTTACATTTATGCACAAACAGTAGTTACATTTATACATTCTGAAATTTTACAAAGGTGGAAGTTGTGACACTGCCAGCCCAGCTATCTGGAATTTTGTAAATAATTATATGTCACTTGAAAATATTAATATGATTTATATAAAAATGTGACACTGCCAGTGCAGATATCTAGAATTTTGTACATAATCATATCTAATTTGTGAATATTAATGTGATTCATATGCTTGTCTTACAAATGTAAGATAACTATATGTTTTGTGTATATTAAACTACTGGTGCAGAAGTGTGTGTTGAATTAGAAGTTATGTACTTACCATAATGTTCCATCTGAGTAGGTGGATTAATTTGTCTGCAACCTGTGGGTTATGGATCCGATATCGGATCCGAACCGGCATGGTTTATCCAGCTATGGATCCGAGCTCCTAGCTCCTCCCCTCACCCATAATGCCCTGCTCTCCCTACATGACCTCAGATCAAGTTTGCCCTGAATCAAAATACCCTGGAAAGGGATAACACATAATATGCAGGAAACTGACAAGGCCAGGGGGATAGGAGGGCGGGATGGTTGCAGACAAATGAATCCACCTACTCAGATGGAACGTTATGGTAAGTACATAACTTCTAAATCTGAAGTAGGAGATTCATTTGTCTGCAACCTGTGGGACAGAGTCCCCAGCTACCTGAATCTTGGGCGTCATGGAAGGATATTCCGAGCACCGCAGAGCCAAAGGATGCTCTACCTCTAGATGTGATATCCAGCTTGTAATGAGAAATAAAGGTATGGGATGAAGCCCAAGTGGCTGCTGAACAAATGTCATCCAGAGGAATCCTAGCCTTAAAGGCCGCTGAGGTAGAAACTGACCGAGTTGAATGGGCATGGACTCCCTCCGCTGCGGGCCTCCCAGAGGCTTGATAAGCTAGAAGAATACACTGCGAAATCCAGCGTGACAAGGAGACTTTGGAAATTGGCTTACCCAGATTGAATTTGGCAAAGGAAATGAACAACTGGTCGGATTGCCTATGACCAGCTGTCCTGTTAAGATAAAAACGAAGCTGCCTGTGAACATCCAAGGAATGCAGCTTGTATTCACCCTTGTTCTGATATTTAGGAAAGAAAACAGGGAGGTTAATGGACTGATTAATGTTTGCTTCTGAAGCTACCTTAGGAAGAAAGGAGGGATTGGTCCTGAGGTATACGCGGTCCGGATGGAAGACCAAGTAAGGAGGCTTTGAAGATAAGGCTTGAAGTTCCAAAACTCTTTTGGCCGAAGTAATGGCTAATAAGAAAGCAGTCTTGAGGGATAAAAACTTAAGATCTACTGTGGCCACAGGTTCGAAAGGGGGAGCAGTCAAGGCCTGAAGAGCCAAAGACAGATCCCAAGGAGGAATCGCTTGCTTGACAGGGGGCCTAAGGAGAAAGGTGCCTTTAAGGAAGATTTTACACAATTTGGCAGACATAAGTGGTCCGGAGTCATGACCAGCATGATAGTGAGAAATGGCCGCAAGCTGCACTTTGACCATGGAACTACTGGCACCATCATTAAAGAGAGTGGTTAGGAAGTCTAGCACCAGAGGAAGGGGAACCGTGAAGGGATCTAGACCTTGCCGCTCCGCCCAAATGGAGAATCGTTTCCATTTACTGCGGTAAAATTTCCTGGTAGATGGTTTATGAGCCGCTACCAAGATGGCCTTAATGGGAGACGAGATACCGGGAGTCCTAATTAGGAGTGGAACTGGAGCAGCCAAGCAGTTAGCTTCAGGTTGTCCAGGTTCGGAGTTGGTAGGTTCGAAGGGTGCGATATCAGATCTGGAATGGGATCTAGAATCCAAGGTGGATTCACCGAGTGAGACCTTAGGAAAGGGAACCAGATCTGTCAAGGCCAGAATGGGGCAATGAGGATCATTCTGCACCCCAACCGAGAGGCTTTCTAAAGAACTTGGAGCATCAGGGGCAAAGGGGGGTAAGCATAAAGAAGACCGGAAGGCCAAGCATGCACCAGAGCGCCTCTCGGGGAATCCCCTGGAGGAGGGATTAGAGGGAAAAAACTGTTGCACTTGGTGTTTAAGGGAGACGCAAAAAGATCGCAACGAGGAGTTCCCCACCGTGCGAAGATACGTTTCGCTACTTGAGCATTGAGAGACCACTCGTACGGGGAGAGAAAGGTGCGACTGAGCTTGTCCGCCAGGATGTTGGACCGACCCGGAATATGCTTTGCGATGAGAAAGCAGTTGGTGGAGATCGCCCATTCCCACACTCTCATGGCTTCTCGGCATAAGGGATAAGACCTGGTTCCCCGACATGTTGTCTGACTGAATCGCAATTGTTCCCAGGGGAAGAAAGGCCTGAAGTGCTCGCAACGCCAAGAGCACTGCTCTCATCTCTAGAACATTGATATGCAGGGAGGTCTCTGAGTTGTTCCACGTGCCTTGGACCGTCCTGCCTGCAAAATGCCCCCCCCACCCGAGGCGGGAGGCGTCCATGGTCACCGTGGCGAGAGGGGGAGAAGCACAAAAGGGGTGGCCTCCGTGGAGATCCTGTGAGTGGAGTCACCACAAGAGGGACCGCTTGCAAGCCTTGCTGATCACAATGGGATGATGCAGAGGTAGAGTAAGGTAAGACCACTGAACTTGAAGTGTCCACTGAAGGACCCGCATGTTGAACCTGGCGAGAGGAAGAAGAGATATTGCTGCCGCCATGGACCCTAGAGCCCTCAGGACCAATTCCGCCGGAACAGAGCTGGAGTGGAGGATGGCCCGCACCTGGAGTCGCAAATTCTGAACTCTGTCGGCTGTGAGGAAGGCTCTTAACTCCCTCGTGTCCAACCTGGCACCTATAAAATCTATCAACTGAGTAGGGGTCAGGTTGGATTTTGCTACATTTATCGTGATGCCCAAGCGGGGAGCTAGATGAAGAAAAGAGTCTCGTGCTAATGATAGTAGATGCCTTGTTGGGGCGGTAAGGAGCCAGTCGTCCAGGTACGAGAAGACCTGCACCCCCTGAAGCCTCAGGTGGGCCACAACCACTGCTAATACTTTAGTGAACACCCTGGGGGCTGTGGTGAGACCAAAGGGAAGGACCCTGAACTGGTAGTGACTGGCTCCCAGCCGGAAGCGAAGAAACCTCCTGGAACTTCTGTCCATTAGTATGTGGTAGTACGCATCCTTGAGGTCTATAGAGCACATCCAGTGATTCTCTCCCAGAAGGGGGAGGATGGATTGCAAGGTGACCATCCGGAACTTCTCCTTGGGAACTGCCAGGTTTAACAGGGACAGGTCTAAAATTGGTCTTAGGTCCCCCGTCTTCTTTGGCACTAAAAAGAACCTGGAGTAGAACCCTGATCCGATCTGGTCTGGGGGGACGGGCTGGATGGCTCTTTTCCCCAGCAGATGGCCAATTTCTGCCGAAGCGGCCTCCCACTGACCGGGTGGAACGTCGGGGAGGGATTTTAATTTTGGAATGTGATGAAAGGGGATCTTGTATCCTCTGGATATAATGCGGAGGACCCAGCGGTCTGATGTTATGGACTCCCATGCCGCTAGGTGCTCCGATAAATGTCCCCCGACTGCCTCCAGAGTGGAGCAGTCAGGCAACCCTTCAGGGCTGCTGCGCGGGCCGTTCAGAGAAAGGTTCTCTGGACCCGAAGTTCCTTGGAGCCCCTCCCTGTCCTCCTCTGCCACGGAAGGACTAGTTGTCCGGAGCGGGTTGGGATTGCTGCGACTTCCGGAACCACATCTTCTTCCTCTGGGGCACAGAGAAGCGGATTCCGATGGCAGACAGCGTCTTCCCGTCCTTTTTGCTCTGGGTCAAGGTGTCGCGAACCGTCTTGCCAAAAAGGGCAGAACTATCGAAGGGGGCGTTCGCGAAGGACGCCTTGAAGGGCTCCGTGAAATCGCAATGGCAGAGCCAGGCCTGGCGTCTCATGACTAGGCCTACTCCTGCAGCTCTAGCGGCTCCCTCAGTAGCATGGGACAGCAACTGCATAGAGGTATTCATCACAGATCGAAGAGTGGCCATACGGGTGGAGTGCAAAAGTTTGTCCTCCTCCGACATGGACTCAGGGGGGGATGCAGCGTATTCCTTAATAAGATCGCGCTGCGTCCTGATCACATGTGCCAAGTAGTTGAGCGCCCTCACTGAGAAGGTCGCAGAACTAAACATTTGCTTCCCCAAGCGGTCCATCATCTGAGATTCCTTGCTCGGAGGGTGGACTGAGGGACTCTCCTGAGCGAGCTCCCTCTTGGTGGCTGCTGCCGTCAACATGGCATCTACAGGGGACCCCTTACTCCAGTGGGCACGGTCTGCAGGGGGGCTAAGGATTTGGTCTGGCCTTTTGGGGATTGGCTCCATTGTGTCCGGTTCCTTCCACGCCCTGGTGGTAATGAGGTCCACCAGGGGGTCAGCAGGAGGGGACACCCAAGAGGTAGACGGGCCCACTTCGAATGCCTCCAAGAACACGGACTCGTCTGAGGAAGACTTGGGGGCAGACCACCCCCCCTTATGCGAAGCATTTCCATGATGTCTCAAAGGAGACATCCTCGGGGGGGTGATCTTGGGGAGCCTTCCCCTTCCTCCAAATCCATGTCTTCAGTTAAAGACTCGGGGGAGTCTATGTGCCTCCTTTTACACGTATGCTTGTGAGGTGCTTCCTCGGGGGGGGCTGTCCGAGGAGCCCTCGCAAGCAGTGTCTTGTTCCAAAGGAACAGCTTGGGGCACTGAAGCAGGCTGTCCCAGTGGCCGGATGGTGGAAGCCTGACCCAGTGCAGATGGAGCACGGGATGGAGCCGAAGCAAGTGCTGGGGGTCCGGAAGCCCTCAACAGAGCCCTCTCCACTACATCAAAAGCCGAGGGGGAGCCAGCCTCGACCAAAGGATCCGAAAGTCGGCTCCCCCTCGGATCCGAGGAGTGGATCGGAGCCGGCTCCGAGACACTCGGATCCGAGGGACCAGTGCGCTTCGACACAGACGGCGCCGAAGGCACACTGAGTCCCCCGGATCCGAAGCTCAGAGCCAGGCTCCGAGAGGTCGGATCCGAAACACTCGAGGGCAGGGTCAGATCCGAAGTACCTAGTACTATCGGCGCCGACCCACCCCTGGCTCCGAAGCTGCCCGACTCCGAACGCTCCGAACCCGGGTAGCGGGTCGGAGAAGGAGCTATAGGCTTGAAAAATGGGGTCGAGCTCCCCCCCAGAGGGGGGGGAGGCAGGAGCACTCCCATCTGCATCTGGGCCTGGATGAACCTTCTCATCATCCGGTCCAGATCGGCATCAGAAAGGCTATAGGTGGATCTCAAAGAGGCTACCGAGGTAGACCTTGAGTGCCTCCTCGATAGCCTCGACGGAGATCGGGTCTCCTCCTCCTCAGGCCCCGGTGAAAAGCAGAACGGAGACCGGAGCCGAGGGGGGGGGGAGTGCCAGTAGCCAAGGAGGCCGGAGGAAAAGCCCGCTTAGCTGGCGGGGCCGAAATGGAGGTCTCGGCCCGCCGCTTGTGGTGCTTCTCTCTCTGATCCTTTTTTCTTGCCTCTCTCTCCTCCAACCCAGCAGCGGGAGGTTGTGTCCCAGGTGGAGGAGGGGGAGCAGGCGAGGAGGGAACCGAGGCCACGGTACCCACCACAGGAGTGGGAGCCGAAGCCGAGTCCGGGGGTAGAAGTCCCGCCAGGACCAGCTTCGACCTCCACTCCTTCAATGCCCTGGGGTTGAACCCTGCACAAATGGAACATCCAGAAGTGAGGTGTTCAACCCCAAGGCATCGAACGCACTGAGTGTGGCCATCAGCAGGGGATAGCTTATGACCACACTCAGAGCACTTGGAGAATATTGCCTTAGGGGCTTCTGACATAATAAAGTCTTTTTTTTTTTTTTTTTTTTTACAAAGAAAAACAAAAAAGACAGAGAACTAGTACTAAACTAGTACACACACAAGGCCCCACACAATACACTCACACAGAAACTCCGACCAGCGAGGGGAGGGGATAAACTAAAAGTTCTTAAAATTAAAAATTTTAAGCTGAAAATACCAAATTATAAAGGGGAACCTAACACAATCACTCAAATATCACAACAAATACTCAAATTAAAGCTTTCTTTAAGTACAAAAAATCACTTAGCTGAAGAGCTCAGAATCCAAGACCTGGTTACCAGCGCGGCAAACTAGATCTGAGGTCATGTAGGGAGAGCAGGGCATTATGGGTGAGGGGAGGAGCTAGGAGCTCGGATCCATAGCTGGATAAACCATGCCGGTTCGGATCCGATATCGGATCCATAACCCACAGGTTGCAGACAAATGAATCTCCTACTTCAGATCTGTATGTTATGTACTGAACTTCAAGAATGTAACCACAATGTACCCTACTGGAAAAGAACAGAATCATTTACAATTGTGTTTATCTCTCAGTTTTACTGAAAGAGACAGGATGTCTAGAGCTAGAAGTTTCTTTCTATTGTTTTGAAACAGAAATAATTACTAGATTTAAAATGTAAAGTGTGTTTATTGCTATGTGACTTCCTAGAAACTGCACATCTGAGACATAAGTAGTTTTGACACAGAGGTGTTGGTTTCTGTTAGCCTGGGAACTGATAGCATGTGACAAAGAGTAATGTCATCCAGCTGACCCAGCAGTAATGTTTTAATATTAATTTTTGAACTCTCTCAGAGACTATGCATTTTGTATTTGTCTTTGGACCTGGAAACATCCATCTTCAGCACTTCTGTCTTGCTAATAGTAAGTAACTAGGGAAAAGTAATTTCTTTTAGAGATAGATAGGAATATAGTAAGATTAGTTTAGATGTTTTCTGCATTTATTTGAGACTGTCCTGCAATGTTGTTTTAAAATATTTCCTGTGATTTTGAACTCTGCAGTTACTGTTTTGATTGAGTATTGTCTTCTTGTTTTATTATTTATTATTAAATATATTTAAACATTTTAATTGTGGCTGGTTTGTTTATAGATATTTAAACTCTTAACGTACTTGCATATGGATTTGGTGAAACTGTATAGACCACTCATAAATAGCCTAAGTCTTGGTCACATTTACTGTTTGGATAATAGTAACATTACACAGTAAGACTGGGCACCCTTTGGTAAGGGCCTTAATAGTAGTTGATAAGTAAGGGTGGCTGGTGCCTGCTGGTACTACCTTACAGTCTGGGCAGAAGGGAGCATAGCTAGTAAACCTGTCCCAGCCTTTCCCAGGTGTGTGTGTTTTTGTATATCAATCAAATCTCAAAGTGTATGTGTGTCAGCTACTTGGGCAGGGACACGAAGCACTGGTTGAACAGAGAAGGTGCTGGAGGTCTTGGCTTAGTCACTCAGTTGAGATCTTAACCCTATAGCTGTGCCAGTGGGTAGTCTTACTGAGGATCTGGAGAAAGAGGAAGAAACCATCCCCAGACTGACTGTGATCTCTGTGTGCTCTTAAGAGAAATTGTACTTTACTGTCTGTGTGTGTACTTGTTATCATCCCAATGTGTACATCCCTCACTGGTGCTAGTGGTGAAGATTGAGGCTCCTTGATTACTGGGCCAGTGCAGGGGCATCACAGAAGTTACTAAGGAGAAAGCCCATGTGCACCTTAGTGGATTGTATAGGCAGCAGTTATGTATAAAAATTGTTTTGTTATTTCAGTGAGAAGTTGAAAGTATTCTGTTTAAGGAGACTATCTAGAAAGTATTGTATGGTGAACACAGTCTTAACCTTGTGATAAGGATGTGCAGGACCAGGACTTGTTAAGATGTAGTTTACGCAGTAGTTTAAAACTGCTGAGTTTGTTGGAGAGTTTTATTTGTGTGGGGATACTATCCCAGAGTTCAGCAACATATTGGGAGTACAGCGAGTCTCCTGCAATATTATTTGACTTATTTGAAAGTAATAAGAATCTGTTATTAGAATGGAGGTACCCTATTGCACAGTAGGGCAGTAATAAGTTTTGTAGTGCACAGCATGTTTCAGGATGATGAATGAGTTTGTGTGCTGTAGTTAGTTGTGAATATGTTAGGCAGCTGTGTAGTTCAAGCCACTTGAATTGCTTTAAGTTATGACAATGGTGGGTCCTATGAGGGAGATGGGTGCCAAATTCAGCTATTTTATTGTAGCAGGAGGCAATTTTCTTTCTTTGAGTATTATTTAAGTTTGTTAGGATAGGAACAGTGTATAAGAGAGTCGGCAATAAGAAGGTGGTGGCTAGAGTTTTTCTTGCAAGTATATGTAAGTAATCAATTGAGCCTATAATGCTTTGCACAAGTTGTCCCTTGTGACCTTCACAGGAAATGAACAACTGATCTGAAGATCTGAAAAATTTACTTCAGTCAAGATAGTACCTGAATTATCTGTGGACATCCAAGGTATCCTTTCTCCATTGTTTTTAGTTTCAGGAAAAATGGGAAGATGTATAGTTTGGCTACAAGTAAGATTAGTTCTCAAAGAAATGCTGTCTGTGAGGAAAATAAGATAGATAAGGTTGACTCAACATAAGAGCTTGCAACTCAGATACCCTTTTTGCAGAGACCAAAGCAATCAGTAAAACTGTTTTCCATGTTAGGAATCTCAAATCAGCCAGGTTAGTTTATCCAAATGGAGCAAATGTTAGCTTCTCTCATACAAAATTAAGATCCCAGGGAGAGGCCACCAATTTTCTTGGAGGCCTCTTATGCAAAACTACCTTCAAAAACATTTTCACAAGAGAATGCACTGAAAGAGTAAGATCCATGGGCAGGCATGCTGAAATGGCTAATAAATGAACTTTGATAGAGGAGTAAGAAAGGTCATAGAATAGAAACTTACACAAATACTGTACAAACGAAGAACAACTAACTCCAAATGGGTGGTGGTTATTTTGCTGGCACAAACTAGAAAACCTTTTCCATTTGCTAATATATGATTTTCCTAGTAGCAGGCTTCTTGCACATCCTTAATAGACAGGTGTTTAAAGGGAATTAAAACCCTATCACTCAGTCATCGACACTGTCAGTTGAAGTTGATTGGGGTCAGGGTGTACCAAACACCAAACCAAGAAGAAACTTTGCAGTGTGGAGGGTGTGATGTTCACTTCCTGCATTATGTTATGTACTTAATTCACGTAATAAAAATCTAACTGTAAAATATGTGCTACAAAATAATCAAACAGAAAATAGTAGGTAGTCCACAGTTGAGCTAAAAATGGAATATCCTTTATTGAAACACACAAACAAGTGATCCTAGCTGAGTATAATCAAAAACATTCCTTATTTATATATAATCAGGTTGTTTGGAGCAAGGGAGTAGTTACAGAGGGTGGTTCTGTTAACAGCAATAAAAGTATTAAAATAATTCCATTAGCCAAGTCCCCCTTCTCCCTTAACACCATAGTGTAAATAGAGAGTGCGCTATCTAAAACTGAAACTGAAAAGCTAGAGATAAATTACAATCTAAGACCAATTTATCAACACTTTGTATAGGCTAATCAACTAATCCAAAACTTAATTAAGACACTAACCGACTAAAACAAAATGACTAACGAGAAGATCTACCACTAGACATCTACCAGAATACATATTAACAAAATATACAACTTTTAACAAATATCGCTTTTGTATCAGATAAATACTTCATCAGGTTTGTGTCAAAAACAAATCATAATATGAATGAACATGTGTATAAGTATACAACTGAAAACCTAAGTAGGATGAAAAACATAAAAATAATTGCTAAGCTGGAAATAATGATAAATGTTAAAAATAAAGCACTAAGGCCATAGGGATCTGTAAGACAACACTTAGTTTGAGTGTGCAAGAGTGCACTCAAGAGTAATTGCAACCTTTAAAACAGAAAAAGAAAAATATTAGGCCCATGCACATTGTGTGCACTATCAGACTTTCAGTGCCTAAAAGGAAAACGAGTAACAAAACTGTTCATTTTAAAATTTCAAGTAGCATTTAATGTGGAACCACCAAAAATTATTAATGTATATATGAGCCACCTAAAGTATGTCCTTTATAACACTGTAAATTACTGCTAAAAGAAGTAAACAGTGTTTGATATTTGTCTTTAAACACAATATAAGCAAGTAATGGCAGCTTTAATCAGTCCCATATCAGTCTTTTAATAGCAGTTTTCTGAGATCTAGTATGCTTTTTATGGGACAATAATAATTAAGCCCTGATTTTCTAAAGGCATTCAGTTTCAGCTGCCACAGTAGTTCACATTTTTCTAAAAGATTAGGGATGTCTCCTTCTAGTTCCAAAAGGTCCACATGGTCAGTAATTTGAAATTTAAAGCCAGTGTGTCTTTTGTTTAGCTGCAGGTGCCAAGCCAGTGCGTTAGTCTTGCACTTCGCTCTAACTTCAGAAAGATGGCCAGAAATCCTTCTTTTAAGTCTGTTGATTGTTTTCTCCACATATAATGCTTCACAGTCATTGCAGCTAGCCCTGCAAACTACCTGCTTTGAGTTACAATCACCTCCTGCATTGGTTTTAATCATTTTCTTTAAATAAGGGCAGAAAAACAAGTCTCCTTCCTGTATGTGCTGACAAAAGACACAGTTGACTCCACACTTATTGGTGCATGTATCCTGTGGTCTGAGCCTACTTCAACCCAACTTCTGATGTTCCTGGCTTTCTTATACACAAAGGAAGAAGCTTGTCCAAGGATGTCCATTAAATGTGAGCTTTTAGTAATTATGGCTCAATTCTCTCTAATAACATTAACAATGCTGTAATAGTCAACAGTGAAAGTCAAGATACAACTGTCTTTAGATTTGTTATCCATAGATTTCTTTAACACCCTCCTATAAAGTCCATTAAATGCTGGTGCATTTGTACTTTTTAGTTCAATTATAGGTTCCAAAATACTTTTGAACATATTGCTTTCATATCCTCTCACCAAAAAATAATTTTCAAGTTCATTTATGTTCTTAAGGAAGGGTTCCATTTTTGTTGTATACCAAACACCCTTGATCTTGTGTGAGCAAATCCATTCTGTCAGGAAACTGAAAAATTGCCTCTGGCCATTCCCGAAAGAAAGGAGACGACTGTTGCCTGAGAGAGAAGGGAGTCACCACATCTTCAGATGTACCCCAGATATCAGTGGAAAGAATGGAAAAGCATAATGGAACATTCCTGTTCAAGGAAAAGACAAGTCACCTGTCTTTCAGGCCTTCCTGCACTGAGTGCAACTTGCCAGCTGGTTGTTCAGAGAGGAGGCAAATGGGTCTACTTGAGGAACTCCCCACAGATGGAGCAAATCTTGGAAGACTCCTGATCTAGTTTTCAATCGTGAGGGTCTGCCCTTGTCCTGCTCAGCTTGTCTGCCACACAGTTGTGTTCTGAAGGAATGTAGGATGCCTGTTGAGTAAGACTGTGCTGTGAAGCTATATCTCAAGCTAACATGGCTAGTCTGCAAAAGGGATACAACCTGGTTCGTCCTTGCTTGATATACCACATGACTGCTGTGCTGTCTGTAACAACTTGAAGATAACTCAGAGAGCTGAGTGCCTTGATCAGGGCAAGCATCACTTTTATATTTATGTGCTTGCATCTGTCCTTGGTGTCTGACACACCTTATATTTTTATCCCTACTGAATTTGCTCCCCATGCAAACTCCAAAGCAACTGTGGTGACTGACTTCTTTGGAATAGGGATGGAAAAGGAAGACAAAGATTTAGGGATAATTGCTGTCTCCACCAAGTGATTTCTCTTACGAAAAAACCCAGCACCGAGATTTGAAAAAGACAACAAATGGTGCTGGGACCAGAGGGAGTCTTGCCAGGAGTATCATGGCAATCATAGATGCCATGAGACCAATAACCCTGGGGTACTTCCTTCCACTGACCCAGTGAAAAACCTTAGAAATATATTTAGCTATAGATCTATTTTTCCTGTGGGAAAAAAAACTTTGGAACTGAGGTGTCTAGTTGAAACCTAGCAACATAATCCTGTGTGAAGGAGTCAAAAAAGACTTTTGAATGTTTTTTGAAATCCCTGCTTGAAAAAGAGGAGAGATTCCTGACAATTTGAAAAAGACTCTGCAAAGATAAGCAAGTCATATAAATATGGAAAAATGTGGATAATCTCTACCCTGCAATGAGCTATAACTGGATCTAGACACTTTGTGAATATTCTTGGTGCAATGGGTATCTCAGAGAACTGATAGTTTGATACAGACTCAATGAATCTTAAAAAATGCCCGGAGACTGGATGAATAGGGGCATGATGATAAGCACCTTTTAAATCTAGTGCTATCAGAAAACTTAAACAAGGAAGAACAGGTAACAGGTTGTAAAGTGACGGCATTTTTAACCTGGCACTATCATAAACAGGTTTAGGAAAGAGACATCCAGAACTGGCTTTCAAGCATCTTCTTTCTTTAGCACTAAAAACATCACTGAATAAAAACCTTTGCCAGTCTGAGAAGAAGAAACATTTTCTATTACTTCTTGGGACAGCATGTGCTGAAGGATAGAGTCTGGTTTGGTGTATGAGGAAGTACCTCCTGGAAAGGAGGAACTTCCTCCCACTGCCATTCATAACCTAGATTAATGACTTTCAGAACCCATTTATTTGAGACTACCTGTTGCCAAAGAAAAAAGTGGTGTTAGATTGTCCTTGGTTTTTAGGGGTCCAGGATACATTTTGAAACAATCACCCCCACCATTTCTTTTTAAACATATGTTTATCAGCATTTTGCTGAGACTGTTTATTTTGTTTCTTTCCAAAACTGAATGAGGAGTTAGGGAATCCCTAAGAAAATTGGAAAAAGAGGGCTGAAAAATCTTAGAGATTCCTTGAATCCGCTTTCCCCTTTTAATCACACATTTTGATAACCTCTGCAGCAAAGGTTTCAAAGGCTAAATTTAAATCTAAAGGAGAATATAAAATCTCATTTTTCACATAAAGTGGGAGGTTTTGAGAACACAGCCAGACAAACCTCCTCAAACGAGTACCAGTAGCCATAGCCCTGAAAAAGTATCGACTAAATCATACACACACACTGCAAACAATGAGTAGAGACTTGTACAATGGAAGAAACTAAATTATTTAAAGCAGATTTTTCCTCATAAGAAGAAACTGAAGGAAAAAAAGAAGCTTTCCTCGTACTTTCACAATTAGTTAGAATAAACTTTAACATATGAGCCTGACAATTAAAAATTCTGAAAATCAAAGTTGCAGAAGCATGCACTTTTTTCCCATACTAACTGATAATCTTTTACATCCTATCAGAAAGTGTACAATTGGAATTAACAAAGGGTTTAGTAGGAATAGGACGAATTGAAGTTATAGTTGCTGGGTCAGGTGTGGGAAGATTGTATAAAAACATAAAACTCTGAGGAACTTTACACATTCTATCTGCGTTTTTAGAGACAGCAGGATGATTATCAAGAAAACTGCAGGCAATGACACACACATCCTCCAGAGCTAACAGAAATGGAGGAATGGGCAGAAGTTCTAGAAATTCATTTTGTAACATCTCATGGCATTTTCTAAGGGACTGAGACATTTCAGTGCTCTCCCACTGAAAACTCTACCACATTCTGGAAATAGTCTCAGAAAAAGAGAAACCCTCACAGGAAGAATAGATTCTTAACTGAGCTCTCCTCTGAGTCTAAATCAGAAAACTGAGAGAAAACCCTGTATCTGTCCATTCATCTTCTTTTCCAGATTAAGAACCTTGTATCACTTCAGGAAAAATAAGTATCTTTCTTTTGCCAAAAAACACTTTATAAGAAGGATCAATAACCTGAATTAAACCCTGAGACACAGCAAGTAAACAATTCATGTCTAAGAAAATTTGAGGTGGAGTAGACACATGTTCAGTTTTCTGTTTCTTTTTTGCATGAAAAATGATGCCAACAGTGTTATTAATGTCAACAGCAGCTTCCCCAGGGATGGACACAGCATTCTAACTAAACAAGGAAGCCTTCCCTGTTCCCTCTCCCATGACCGACAAGAGTGGCCCTCCCTTGCCCAGTGACAGGACTTCAACAGCTGCAGAGGGTGGCTAACCCTCCAGTCTATAGTGGTTGTAGGTGCTACACCAGAGATATACGGTGAAAAAGATAAGTACGCTGGAAAACAAGCTATGGCCACAGCAGATTCACCTACCTGTGGCTGAGGCAAATTGCTAGCTTGCTGTGGTGGCAAATGCTCTTAGATTTTTCTTTTAGTGGCTGGAAGAAAGACTGACCATGGGACTGGTAGTTTGGTCCATGGTCAAGCTGAAAATGGTGCCTCCTTCCCATTGAAAGCAAGCAGCAGTATTTTTTTTGTTTTTAAGTCACTTTTTGAAAAAAAAATCAGAAAAAGCACTTTAAAACACTTAATTTGCCCCCAAAAGTAAAACAGACAAAGCCTTCACAGAAAAAAAAAAAATTAAATTACTTTAAAAAACTTTTAAAACTGCCAGGAAAAAAAGTGTGATTCCATTAAACCAGAAACTCCTATCTTAAACATAACTTTCCTAAACAGAAAAGTACAACAAAACAATTTTTAAATGTGGAAGGTTTCCCCCCACAGAAAGCTTTTCTGTTTCTGCCCAGCAACGGAACAGTACAAGACCACTGTTGATTTTCTAAAGCCAGCAGAGGAGAGCTCTCTTCAGCAGGAAGAAAGCTCTGAAGGGCTTGACACTCAAGCATGTCTTTTTATTCAGCTCAGTTTGAGTTGACTGATGGTTTGGACATATGGAAGGTGCTCTGAAGCTTTGGAAGGTGGCCGTCTGTTACATCTTTGGCAGTATATAATCCATATAGCTAAGGCCACTGCAGCAGTGATCAATATGCTTCAACAGTTGCAAAGCATGGTTCATGGTGGCTGAAGGGCCTACACCAGAGAAAAACAAGTATTTTCATTCATTTCATTCATTTGTCAAATATATTAAAGCTTAGTTTTCACAGTATGTTAAGCAATCTTACCGTAACAGCAGATGTTCAAATGATCACTGCTGCAGCAGTCTTAGCTATATAGGTTAAATCCAGCCAAGGATATAAAAGCTGGCCAGCTTCCAAAGCTTCAGGGCAGCTTCCATTCACCCAAACCATCAGTCAGCTTAAGTTGAGATGATTAAAATGACAGGTTTAGGTGCCTAACCCTTCAGAGCTTTCATGCCAATAGAGACAGAGTGGGGCTGAGCTCTGAAAGGACAATGCCTGGAACAACAAAAAATAAGTATTCACATCCTGACATAAACACACTAAAAACCAAGGGGAGGGAGGGAGCAGCTACTACAGCAGAGATCATTTGAACATCTACTGTTATGGTAAGTTTACTTAAACAGCTGTACTATGTTTGTCATATTGATCACAGCTGCTGTAGCCTTAGCTATATGGGTACATTACCTTAGGTTGCTACATTTGGGAGGAATAAAGGGAAGGGTCCAGCAGCCCGGGAGAATGGTCTTAGCAAAGCTGATCTAGACCTAGAGAAGGAATCAAACTTGTAATGCCTTGTAAATTTATATACTGAGGACCAAGTTGCCATACCTCTCAACCTCTTAGTACAATAAACAATAAACCTGGACAAAGCCAAAAAAAAGGGGGGGGGGGACAAAGGCCCAAAATAGAAACAACTTAAATATTGCTCTTATAAACTTAGAAAGTTGCTGGAATATTAAGTTATGCATTTTCTGAAGGCTATAAAGTCTGAAACCCAGATAGCCGTCATTATTTAGTGATTTCACTCTTGAATCATTTGCCAGAAAACTATATTTTTTGGACATGCTGAGAAAATCTAGACCATTGACAGGTATGTAAGTTGATACTTCTAGAATACTTATAGAATCCAACCCTTTCTAAAAAGCCATAGACGAAGCCAAGGCCCTGGTAGAGTTGGCCTTGAGCCTACATGGAATAGTTTTATTGTGGTGAGTATAACAACAATTAACAGTCTGAGACAAACATTTAGAAATAGTCTCTTTTGACACAGGTTGTCCCTTCTTCTTACCTTCACAACTGTTGAAGATCTGAAAGATTTAGTTCTGTCCCAATAGTATCTGAGTTGTCTGTGGACATCCAAGGTGTGGAGCACCTTTTCTCCCTCATTTTTAGGTTCCGGATAAAAGAACTGGTTGATGAACAATCTGGCTTAAAGTACACTTGAATACTATTTAAGGCATAAAAAAGGATTAATTCTCAAAGAAATCCTATCTGTGTGGAAAATGACATAGGTTTGACTCACATAAGCACTTGCAACACAAATACTCTTCTTGTGGAGGTCAGAGTATTAGAAAAAGAAGTTATGTACTCACCATAATGTTCTATCTTAGTAGTTGTACTTCATTTGTCTTCAACTTGTGGGCATTCGGATCTTGATCAGATCTGAGATGGCTACATCAGCAGCATCTGATCCGAGCTCTAAGCTCCTCCCCCTACCCATAATGCCCCTCCATCTCCTTCCTTCCCTCAGATTGAGTTTGCTGAACCAGGAAACATAAGCCTGAACAAATCACCTTACCACTAACAACACATAGTCAAACCAAGTATCACTTGGAGAGACACAATGTGTACCTCTCCTATATACCCAAATAGAACCATAGTGATAAGGTCAGGGGGAAGGAGGGAAGGATGGTTGAAGACAAATGAAGTATAACTATTCAGATGGAATGTTATGGTGAGGACATAACTTCTTTATCTGAAGTAGTTTACTTCATTTGATCTTCAACCTGTGGGACAGAGTCCCCAGCTACCAACATCTGGGTGTCACTCATGGAAGGATATTTTGGAGCACTGTGGAGCCAAATGATGCTCTAATCCTGGACACTATATCCAATTTGTAATGGGAAATGAAGGTATGTGATGAGGACCAAGTAGCTGCAGAACAAATATCATCCAGCGATACTCTAGACCAGAAAGCTGCTGAAGTTGCCATAGAGCTAGTGGAATGGGCTTTGATCACACCCAGAGGAGAAATGCCTTTGTCATAATATGCCCGGCTAATACATTGGGAAATCCATCTAGCAATGGTGGCTTTGGAGACTGGTTTACCTAAAAATGGTTTGGAATAAGACACAAATAATTGATCTGATTTACAGAAAGGCTTCATTCAGTGTAAACAGAATCTCAGTTGTTTGCATACATCTTATAAGTGTAACTTGTATTCGCCTTTGTTTTTGAAATTTGGGAAGAAAACTGGAAGATTTATAGTTTGGTTATTATTATTTTCAGAAGCCACTTTGGGAAGAAAAGAAGGGTTCATGCTCAGAGAAACCCCGCCCTTATAAAATACCATATATGGAGCTTTGATGGACAAAGCTTGAAGCTCCGATACCCTCCTGGCTGAAGTAATAGGTTCATAGTTTCATAGATTAGCACTAGGCTAACTGCCCTTGAGGGCCATTTTAAGCCTAGCAAGCTACCCCATGTGAGAATCGAACCCTGCACTTTGTGTCTGTTAAGTAAACACCTTAACCATTATGCCAAGCTCCCACCAAACAGGGAGTTTTCCAAGAAAGAAATTGCAAATCTACAGTCGCTGCCGGTTCAAAGGAAGGGAAGACTAAGGCTTGTAAGACAAAGGTAAGGTCCCAAGGAGGTGTTGGATCTTTCACTGGAGGTTGTAGCATGAAGGTTCCTTTAAGGAAGGTCTTGCGAAGTCTAGATGAGGCTAAGGAAGCCAAGTTTTCCCCCACATGGAAGTTCAAAATGGCAGCCAGTTGGACTTTAATGGTGGAAGAACTGGCCCCTTGATGACAAATAGCAGACAGAAACTCCAGAATAGTTGGGACTGGAGCCATAAAGGGATCTATATTCCATTGAGAGGCCCAAATAGAGAAGAATTTCCATTTGCTATGCTATACCTTTCTGGTAGAAGACTTATGAGCCGCTGCCAGAATGTTTTTAACTGGAGAAGCCAAACAAGGAGTCCTAATAATTAGTGGAACTGGAGCAGCCAAGCTGCAAGTTTCAGACTGCCCAGGTCTGGGTGAGGAATCTCCCAGGGATGAGAAATGAGATCCAGAACTGGATCCAAGATCCATGGCGGAACTACTAGGTGAGACCAAAGAGAAAGGAACCAGGCTTGGCGAGGCCAAAATGGGGCAATGACGATTACTGAGCTCCCCAGCCAGCGAGCTTTCTGAAGAAACTTCGGAATGAGAGGTAATGGAGGATAAGCATAATGAAGACTCGGTGGCCAAGCATGAACCAGTGCAGTTCTGGGGACTTCCCCCTGAGGAGGGTTTAGAGCAAAGAATTCACTGCACTTCGCATTGGAAGGAGATGCAAAGAGATTGCAGCAAGGCCAGCCCCACTTGAGAAAGATCTGCTCCGCTACTAAAGGATTCAGAGACCACTCATAAGGCATCAGAATAGTCCTGCTAAGCCTGTCCACTAAAATGCCAACATCCACTGGAGAACTCTCATCTGAAGACAGATGAAGGGCAGAAGGTTGATGGTGGCTGCTGTGGAACCAAGAGCCTGAAGAACTGTGGCTGCTTAAGGGTCGGAGGTTTGAAGAAAATAAGAGACGTGAAGTTTCAGATTGTTTATCCTCTCTAGGGTGAGAGAGACTCTCATTTGAATAGTATCTAGCTGAGCTCCAATGAGTTTAGACTCTGGACCAGGACCAGGGAAGATTTGCTGAGGTTGATCATGTTACCTAGTCTGTTTGCAAGGAGGAGGAAGTAATCCCTGGCTTGACACAGTAGATGCCTGGTAGGGGCAGCAAGGAGCCAATCGTCCAGGTAGGGGTAGACCTGGATTCCCTGAAGCCTCAGGTGGGCTGCTACCACTGCCATGACTTTGGTGAACACCCTGGGGGCTGTGGTGAGACCAAAGGGTAGAGCCCTGAACTGATAATGACTGACCCCCAGCCGGAAGCGAAGAAACCTGCGGGAGTGCCTGTTCATCTTGATATGATAGCATGCGTCCTGGAGATTGATCAAGCACATCCAATCCTCTGTCTGTAGATAGGGCAGAATGGCCTGGAGCGTGACCATTTGGAATTTTTCCTTGGCTACTGACAGGTTCAGAACGGATAGGTCCAGAATGGGTCTTTGGTCCCCCATTTTCTTTGGCACCAAAAAGAATCTGGAATAGATACCCAATCCGGAATGATCTGGGGGGGTGGGTTGGATGATTCGTTTCCTTAGCAGCTTTCTTATCTCTAATACTGCTTCCTCCCTCTGTGCAGGTAGAACATCTGGGAGGAGTTTTGGTTGGGAAGGTGGTGCAACGAATGGAATGGAATAGCCTCTAGATAAGATTTTTAGCATCCAACGGTCTGTTGTCACAGACTCCCACTCCATTAGGTGTAATGAAAGATGGCCCCTGACTACCTCCAGAGATGAGTAGTTGGGCAACCCCTCAGGGTTGCTGCACGGGTCTGTCTGAGAAAGGTTCCCGAGACCTGAAGTTCTTCGACACCCTCTGCCTCTGGGCCGGTGTCTGTCACAACCCCCTCTGCCTCTGGGGGAAGAAGAGTCCTGAGTGTCCCAGGAGAACTGAGATTTCCGGAAACACATTCTCTTTGCCCCTCATTGATTCCTTGAGAAGGATCTCTGAGGGTGAAGAAGCGGATCCCAGTGGCAGACAGTGTCTTTCCGTCCTTCTCACTCTAGACCAGAGTCTCACGTACGGACTTTTCAAACAGGGAAGTGCCATCATAGGGGAGCATTCATAAAGGACACCTTAAAGGGTTCCGAGAACTGACACAGCCAGAGCCCGACATGTTGCCTCATGGTAACGCAGGACCTGGCTGCCCTAGCAGCTCCTTCCGTGGCATGGGATAGGAGGCCCATGGATGTATTCGCAACCGCGCGAGAGTGGCCATGCATGCAGAGAACATTTTCATCCCCTCTGCCGATGTGGTCTCTGGGAGCAACTCAGCGACCTCCTTGACTAAGTCACACTGCAGTCGGATGACATGCACCATGTAGTTCAATGCCTTTATGGTGAAGGTGGCTGAAGCATAGACTCATTTCCCCAAACAATCCATCGTCCGTGACTCAATCAGGAGAATGGACCATAGAGCTCTCCTGTGCGAGCTCTTTCTTGGTGGCAACTGCCACCACCATAGCATCTACTGGGGACCCCTTACTCCAGCTGGCTTTGTCCGAAGGGAGGCTAAGAATTTTATCTGGTCTTTTTGAGACTGGCTCCATGGTGTCCAGCTCCTTCTATGCTCTGGAGGTCATAAGGTTCACAGGTGGATCTGCGGGGGGGGGGGGCACCCAGGTGATAGATGGGCTTGTGCCAAATGCCTCCAGGAACACTGACTCATCCTGCGTTGGTGTTTGGGTGAGCCACCTCCCTCTTTGGCGTAGGAATTCCATGTTGTCTCCAAAGGAGATATTTTTTTGGGGTGACCTGGGAGAACCTTCCCCTTCCTCCAAGTCAGTATCATCAGTGAGGGATTCTGGAGACGAGTCCAAGTGCCTCCTTTTACACATTCGCTTGTGAGGAACCTCCTCAGTGGGACTCTCTGAGGGGGACTCGCAAACTTGTTGCTGCTCCCTAGTGGGTGCTCCCCGGGGCAAATTAAGCACGGGCTGTCTCTGAGAAGAGAGGAAGGCCGGCGCCGTACCCAGAACCGAGGGAGTCGGGACAGATTCCAAAGTGGAAATGGTCAGGGGTCACGAACCACTTGAGAAGACCCTCTCCACCGCATCAAATGCTGAAGGAGAGTGGACATCCTGGGAAACAAGTGATGGAGCCACTCCCCTCGGGTCCAACAGGGGAGCCAGAGCCGAGTCTACTGGAGCTGAGATAGCTAGGGGGAGACTAATCTCTGACAAACACGAAGCCAACAGCAACCCTCTGATCCAATGCCGAGGCTATGGCTCCGAGAGTTCGGATCTGATCCAGTCAGATCCAACCCACTCAAGGCAATGGCCAGCATCAAGGTACAAGGTACTGTGAGAGCAAACCCCCCTGACCCCGAGAACTCTCAGATCCACAGACTCCAAAACCAAGGGTTGAATCGGAGAAGGAGCTACAGGGATGAAAAAAGGTTGCAAGCTCCCCACTCTGGAGGGAGAGAGGGCAGGCAAGACTCCCATCTGGATCTGGGTGCAGATGAACTTCCGTATCATCCTGTCCATCTCTGACTCACTCAATGGGTGGAATGGAAGGAAGATGCCAACACCAGCTGCAAGTGCCGGTGAGGGGCGGCTCTCGATAGTGGCCTAGACTCCATCGGCTCCAGGGAAAACCTGGGTGAGCAGAGCCACGGGGTACTGGGTCGAGGAGGAGGAGTCCTGGACTTAGGGGGAGGCCTTGATGGACCCAAGTGGTCAGGGGACCACTTTCTAGGCCAGTCCTTGTGTCTTTGCTCCCCATCCAAAGGCCTCGAGCTGGGGGATTGAATCCCAGAGGCCTGGGGAGGGGAGGGGAGGATATGGTAGGAGCCGCTACCGAAGAAGAAGCAGTAACAGGGACAGCCATCCCTGATGCAAACAAGAATCCTTTCATCACTAATTTAGCACTGCTGTCCTTGACGGCTCTTGGGTTAAAGCCCACACAGATAGAGCAGGCTGTGTCTAAATGGGCCACTCCTAAACATACAACACACAGAGTGTGGTCATTGGCTGGAAAGAGCTTATGGCCCCACTCCATGCTTTTTCTAAAGACTGGCTTTGGGGCCTCTGTCATGTCTAAAGAAGGCCCCACACAAATACACACACTCACCCACACACTCTAACTACAACAGTGGGAGAAGGCCAAGAGAGGGGAAACACAGTACAAAACACTAACTTTTTTAACTTTTTTTTGACCGATGGATATGTGTGCAGTTAGGGGAGGTAAAAAAGGGAAAACAGGGCACCTAACTTGGACTATGTAACTCGAAAGCACTTACCCACCATTAAAAACGCATGGAACTCAGCTACCATGATGCTTGGCTGTAAAGCGGCAAATGAGATCTGAGGGAAGGAAGGAGATGGAGGGGCATTATGGGTAGGGGAGGAGCTTGGAGCTTGGATCAGATGTTGGTGATGCGGCCATCTTGGACACGATCAGGATCCAAATACTGACAAGTTGAAGATAAAATGAAGTAAACTATTTCAGATAAATAGTTTATCATGTTAAGCATCTCAACTTAGCAAGATTACCTGGTTCAAATGGAGCATGTGTTAGGTTCTCTAACACAAAATTAGGATCCCAAGGGGAGAACTGGTTTTCTTGGATGTCTATTATGCAAAAACCCTTTAAAAAAAATTTTGGAATGAGAATGCGTTTAAACAGTAGAATCCATAGGCAGTCATGATGAAAAGGCTGATAAATAAACCTTGATGGTAAAGTAAGATAGGCCATAGGATAGTAACTCACACAAAATAGTAAAAAACAGATAACAACTAGCCCTGAATGGGTGCTTGGTATGCTGTTGGCACCAAACAGAAAATGTATCCATTTGCTAATATATGATTTTCTAGTAGTAGGCTTTCTTGCCTGCATTAATACCTGCTGTGCATCTTCAATAAATAAGTGACTAAAGGGAATTAAGACACTATCATCCATGAAGTCAGCTGAAGTTGATTGTGTTTGGGGCATATCAAGCTCTTCAGATCTTGTGTAAGAAGACCCATTTTGTGATAAAGCTTGTGGTAATTACTACTGGCCATTTCCAAAAGGAGGGAGAACCTCTGTTGCCTAGGTCAGAAGGGAGTCACCACAATGATCTTGGGGATTCCTTCTGAATCTTTAGAAGTAACCTGGATATCAATGGAAAGGGTAGAAAAGCATATAGGAACATTTGTGTTCAAAGGAAAGAAAATCTGTTTTCCAGGTTTTCTTGCATGGAGTCCTGGAGCAGAATCTTGCCAGCTGATAGTTCAGGGAGGAGGCAAATAGGTCCTCTTGAGGAACTCCCCACAGAAGATCAAATCTTGGAAGACCCCCTGCTGTAGTTTACATTTGTGAGGATCTGCTTTCATCCTTCTCAGCTTGTCTCCTACACTGTTTTGCTCTGATGGAATGTAGGACTCCCGTAGAGTGAGACTGTACTGTGAACGTATATCCCAAGCTAACATGGCAAGTCTGCAAAGGGGGGCTGACCTTGTTCCCTCTCGCTTGTTGATGCACCACATGACTGTGATACTGTCTGTAACAACTTGAAGAGGTCCACGGGACCAAAGATGAGTCAGAGAATTGAGTGCCCTGATCAGAGCAAGCATTTCTTTTATATTTATGTGCTTGCATCTGTCCTTGGAGTCCCACATACTTTGCATGTTTACACCTCCTCCCCAGCAAAGTTCAAGGTGCCTGTAGTGACTGATTGGTTTGCAGCAGGGAGTAAGAGGGAGACCTGGGTTTAGGGAAATTTTCTGTCTCCACCAAGTGATTTCTCTTCTGACAAACTCCAGCACTGGTATTTGAAAAGACAAAGGATGTTGGTACTGGGACCAAATAGACTTCAGATATCATTGTGTCTTTCTCATGGGTCTGAATGGAGAGATGACAAAATCAGCAAAAGGAGAGAAGTATTGCTCAAACTGAATTCATCCTCATTCTTGGTGAGTATCTTCATGAGGTGGACCCTGTTTTTCACAAAATCTCACTAGGGCAACACTGATAGACTATTTTATATAGCATATATCATGGAGAGAAGTGGATTAAAAATAAAGAAGATAGCTGGGTGCACAAGTCCCAGGATAAAAAAGTGATCAATCCTGTTAGACATACTGGTACCAGGACTGGAAAAAATGATAGCGTAGAAGCCTGAAGACATAGAAATATTCCTACAATGGGGTTAGGGCAGGCCCAGGGGAATGATGGCCCCCTGTTGTTAAAGGTAGTAGCAGTCCTCAAAAGTCACAAAAACTGATAGGCCAAAAAAGAGCCAGACAGACAATAGAGTGGACTATTGAGTATAAGAACGAAATTATGTATTGTTACTATTATGCAAGAAGCCCAGAATTTCCAAACAAAAGATATACAAAAAGATTAAGACAGAAATTAGAGGAAAGAAAAATACTTCCAAAAGAAAAACTGTCAGAAGCTTCAAATAAATGTTACCGATACATGTAACTCCATACAAATTACAGGAGTCATAACTGGGCACACTGAGTGTGCTGTGAAGAGCACTTCTGGCTGACATCAAAGATTGAAACAATACTAATTTCATGAACTTTAATCATACTTTGACAGAGGAATGGGGCCCATTTCCATCATGGGTTTAACCCAAAAGATTTGGAGAAATTAAAAAAGGGAGTCTTGCCAGGGGTATCGTGAGAGCCATAGATGCCATTAAGCCCAAACTCCTGAGGTCTTCCCTCTCAGTGACCAAAGTCTTAGTAGAAAACTTTAGAAATAGATCTAGATATAGATCTATTCTTACCTGTGGGAGAAAGGGTCTATGTTAAATCATCGAATGCTTAAAAAAAGCGAACGATGATTTATCAAACTCATGTAAGCAAAAGCTTACAATCTCAATAGCAAAAAAACAAAAATTGTAAAACATTACATAATGTGGGGGGGGGGGCTGTGCCCACCACACTCCCCTACTTAAATATACCAACTCCGAGATTGCACTACAGTCACGAAAACAGCAAAGTAACGGAAGCGGCCAAGCGATTTCTTTCCCAGGGAAAGAATTCGCTTATATGCCGTTTCGCTATTTTGCCTTTTCGTGCTTTCAAATTTGATCAAGACACATTCAAAAGAATGCGTCTTTGATCATTTAATAGGAACCCTGTGAGAAAAGCTCTTTGAACTGAAGTGTCACCTCAGGAACACAATCCTGTGTGAAGGAGGCAAAAAAGACTTTCAAATGCTTTCTTGGAATCCCAGCCTCTGTAAGAGATTTTTTAGCCAAGTGAGGGTTTCCTGACACTTTGAAAAAGGCCCTGCAAAGATAGGCAAGTCATGTAAATACGGAAAAAATGTAAATACCCTGAATCCTGTAATGAGCTATAACTGGAGACAGACATTTTGTGAGCACTCTTGCTGCACTCAAATGTCCATTGGGTAAGGCACAGAAGTGATAGTGTGACTCATACACAAAAAACCTTAAGACATAACTTGTGTGAATGAACAGGGATGTGATGATAAGGACCATTTAAACAGTGTTTTCAGAAAACTGAAATGAGGAAGAAGTAATAGGTTGTAAAGTGACAACATTTTAAACTTGAGCACTATCACAAACAGGCTTAGGGAAGAAAGATCCAGAACTTGTCTCCAAGCATCTTCTTTCTTTGGTATTAAAACATCTCTGAATAAAAAAACTTTTCCAAACTGGAAAGAAGGAACTGGTTTAATCACTCCCTGAGACAGCATGTGTTGAAGAACAGGGGAAACAGGGGTGTCTGGTCTGGTTGAAGGATTACCACCTGGAAAATAGGGATTTTTCTCACACTGCCATCTGTAACCTTGATGAATGATCTTCAGAACCCATTTGTATGAGAACATCAGTTGCCAAAGAGAAAAATGGAGATTCAGACTTTTGGGACCCAATCACGTTTTGCCACAAAAAAATACAGAAAAAGCACTTTTAAACATTTTGCTAGACCCCAAAAGTAAAATAAATACAATTTAGCCACAGTCTCCACAGAAAAAATGGTTTTCAATTACTTTAAGCAACTTTTAAACTGTCAAGAAAAAAGTGTGCTCCTGTTTAAAAGTACAGTTAAGTCTCATGACATTCCATTAAAATATAAGATCCTAGCTCAAAAATACATTTCTTAAAAAGAAAAAGTACAATAAAGCAGGTTTTTCCCCAAATGGAACTTATATGTCCATTAAGACAGCAACACAAGTTGACAGTTAATCTTCAAACGCCCACAAAGGAGAGCTATCTTTAATGATAGGAGAGCTCTGAAGGGCTTGGTGCCCAAACCTGTATTGTTGTCAGCTCAGCTTGAGATGACTGATGGTTTGGGTGAATGGAAGGTGCCCTGAAGCTTTGAAAGCTAGATGGCTATTATATCCTTAGCAAATTATAACCCATATAGCTAAGGCTACTTGATCAATATGATGAACATACAGGCTTTACAAAGTAATAGCATAAGAAAGGCTGGGAAGAAGTAAGTTTAAGTTAATATAATTCTGTGATCTTGAGTTGCTGGAATGGGATCGACATGTAAAAGTGTACTGTTTATATTGAGAAGTTATGTGCCTACCATAACGTTCCATGTTAGTTGTCTTCTCTCGCCTTCTTTCTTGCTGGATGGGTTCGGAGCCGAACCTCGGCTCTGACTCGGCCTATACTAAAGCTCGAGAGCTAATTTTACCGGCTCGAGGCAACCCTATATCCCATGATGCTAGGTGGTAACTACCCAGATCTCGTTTGGTAGCTGAGAAACAATAGCTAATTCAGTCTCCCCTCTGAGGTAGAGGAGGAGAAAGGAGCACTCCCCAAATATCACTACCTGAAGCTGTATCTACCCCAGGACCAACTGTCTGGGCTTGGAATAGTGCAAGATAAGGTCCCTTGGAAGAAGGGGAAAACCTTTCAGTCTGTCCAGGCTAGGGGGATGGTGTGCGGGACGCAAGAAAGAAGGCGAGAGAAGACAACTAACATGGAACGTTATGGTAGGTACATAACTTCTCAATGTTAAGTTGTCAACCTCGCCTTCATTCTTGCTGGATGGGACCGTGCCCCTAGCACCTTCATCCTGGGTGGCTCATTGGAATAGACTCTTGAGAATGGTGGAACCAAAATTTGCCCTGTTTCTGGAGGCCATGTCCAATTTGTAATGTGTAACAAAGGTATGAGGAGAGGCCCAAGTGGCTGCTGCACAGATAGTGTCTATTGGCACTCTAGCTTGAAAGGCTGCTGATGTAGCTAACGCTCTGGTTGAATGGGCTCTTGGCCTAGTAGTCAATTCTTTACCTCTGAGTTGATAAATATAGGTAATCACAGAAGACAGCCACCTAGACAGGGTCACCTTGGATACCAGAAGGCCCTTTCTAGTTTCTGCATAAGATAAGAATAGTTGATCAGATTTCCTGATTTGTTTAGTTCTGTCCAGATAGTAGCAGAGCTGACGATGAACGTCCAGACAATGTCATTTTTGCTCCACTTTATTTGAATAATTAGGGAAGAAAACTGGAAGATCAATAGATTGATTTAAATTTGTCCGAGAAGCCACCTTGGGTAAAAAAGACGGGTTAGTTCTTAGAGAAGCTGTCTTTATGGAACACTAAATAAGGAGGACGAATGCAGAGGGCATGAAGTTCAGATACTCTCCTAGCAGATGTAATAGTGACTAGGAAGAGTGTCTTCCAGGAAAGTAACTTCAATGAACAGGAGGCCGCAGGCTCAAAGGGAGGGAGAATCAAGGATGCTAAAACTAAGTTTAAATCCCACTGTGGTGGGGGGTCTTTGATCGGGGGCCTGAGTAAAAAGATACCTCTGAGGAATGCCTTGCAAAGCTTATGGGACATGATACTGGAGTCTGACAAGCCTATGTGAAAACTTGAAATGGCTGCTAGCTGAACTTTTACTGTGGAGGAAGAAGATCCTGAATGAAAGATTTCAGCTAGGAAATCCAAGACCGAGTGTATTGGAGCAGTAAAGGGGTCTAAGTTCCTAGCCTTTGCCCAAAAGGAAAAACACTGCCATTTACTAGCATAGATTCTTCTAGTGGAAGACTTAAGGTAAGCTACAATAATATCCTGGACAGAATTTGAAATCATTGGAAGCCTGGCTAGGGACGGAAGTGGAGCAACCAAGCTGTGAGGTTGAGAGATTGGAGGGATTGGTGCAGCTGCCCTGATTGATGGGCCAAAAGATCTGGTACTGGATCCAGATGCCAAGGCTGCTCCAAAAGATAGCGATGCAGGAAAGGGAACCATATCTGTCGAGGCCAATAAGGGGCAATGAGGATCATCTTGGCTCTCAAGGAGGCAGCTTTCTGAATTATCTGTGTGATTAATGGAAAGGGGGGAAAGGCGTATAGATGTCCCCGAGGCCAAACGTGGACTAGAGCGTCTCTGGGGGGATGGCCTGGAAGGGGGAAGAGAGTGAAGAAGTCAAGGCACTTGCTGTTTTGTGGTGTTGCAAAAAGATCACAGCAAGGAAACCCCCACTTCCGAAATATTTCATCCATCACCGATTGCTTGAGAGACCACTCGTGGGGTATGAGAATAGCTCTGCTCAGCCTGTCCGCTATGACGTTGGACTCCCCGGGGATGTGCATTGCTATCAGAAACCGCTGAAAAGAGATCGCCCATTGCCAGAGTCTGAGTGCTTCTCGATACAGGGGATAGGACTTGGTTCCGCCCTGCTTGTTGATATACCATACTACGGACATATTGTCCGTCTGAATTGCAATAGTCCCCAGGGGAAGAGAGTCTTGGAGGGCTTGCAACATCAAAAGCTCTGCTCTCATCTCCAGGACATTTATGTGCAAGTGGCATTCGAAGGGCTGCCATGTGCCATGGACTGTCCTGCCCTGAAAATGCCACCCCCACCCAATCAGGGAGGCATCCGTTGTGACTGTGGCGACCGGGGGGGGGGGGAGTAAATGGTCTGCCTGGATGGACTTGAGGGGAGACCATCCACCAAGTTAGATGTTTTCTGCAAGATAGAGTTATTAAGATCTTGTGTGTCATTGGGAGCTGTTGGAAGGACCACTGGAAGAAAAGCATCCATTGAAGAAGCCGCATGTAAAAGCGGGAAAAGGGAAGAAGCATGATGGCTGCCGCCATGAGGCCTAATACTTTCAGAACATACCTGGCCTGAATTTTGTTGCTCTGAAGGAGGACATGAACATGATTTTGAATATCTAAGACCCTCTGCTCTGTTAACTTTGCTGAGAGGTGAACGGTTTCCAAGGAGGCACCTATGAAGGTAACAGACTGACAAGGCGACAAGGCAGACTTTTCTAAATTTAGAGAGATACCTAGCTCTTTGCAAATGTGAATGGTGTAATCTCTGGCTAGAAGAAGTTGACACCTGGTGGTGGCAGTGAGAAGCCAGTCGTCTAGATATGGAAACACCTGGAATCCTTGACGTCTCAGGTGAGCCGTAACCGCTGCCATACATTTGGTGAACACTCGGGAGGCTGTAGTGAGACCAAAGGGCAGGGCTCTGAACTGGTAGTGACTGGCTCCCAGCCAGAAGCGGAGAAACCTTCTGTAGCGCCTGTGCATTTTGATGTGATAGTACGCATCCTGAAAGTCCACTGAGTACATCCAATTGTCCTTGCCCAGAAGGGGTAAAATGGACTGTAGCGTGACCATCCGGAACCTTGTTCTTTTTACAAACTTGTTTAGTTTGCCAAGATCCAATATTGGCCTCCAGTCCCCTGTTTTTTTTGGTACCAAAAAGAGCTTTGAGTAGACTCCGGATCCTAGTTGGTCTGCTGGGACTGGCTGGATGGCTCTCTTTTTTAGCAGCTTTGATATTTCTAGTGCTGCTCATTCCCTTAGACTGGGTGGAATGTCTGAAAGAGACCCCATTTGTATCATTGGGGTTTGGATAAAGGGGATTTTGTAACCCTCGGATATGATCGACTGCACCCATTTGTCTTGAGTGAGGGAAAGCCAGGCTTGTGGGTACAGCGATAATCTTCCCCCGACTGCCTCTGAAGGTGGACAGGCTGGCAGCACCTCAGGGATGCTGGAAGGGTTTGTCAGAGAGGGTTTCTCTGCTACCCTGATTCTGCGGACCCCCTCTGCCTCTTGGACGGCGCCTATTGTTGTTGTTCCCCCCTCTGCCTCTAGGGGTGAACTGACCTCTTGTGTCAGGCGTGACTCCTTGTGATTTGCAGAACCACATTTTTCCGCCCTTTTGACCCTTTGGATATGGTCTAGATGGGGTTGAAAAATGGACTCCTACGGCAAAAAGAGTCTTGCCATCTTGTTCGCATCTGGTCAAAGTATCTTTCATTTGAGGTCCAAACAACGCTGAACCATCAAAGGGGGAGTTAGCGAAAGATGCCTTGAAGGGGTCTGCGAAGTTGCAAAGCCGCATCCAGGCATGACGCCTCAAAGCCACACCCATGCCTGCGGCCCTACTCGCTCCATCGGCTGCATATGAAATAAGCCACATGGAGGAGTTGACAATGGAATTCAGGGTTCCTAGCTGTGAGTTAATTTTGTCCTGAGACCCAGCAGCTGATGGATCCTGTAGGACCTCACCCAGTTCTTTAAGAATGTCTCTTTGAAGATGGGTGAAGTGGCATAAGTAATTCAGCGACCGCATGGCAAAGGTCGCTGACAAGAACATCCGCTTGCCATACCTATCCATTGTCCTAGATTCCTTATTAGGTGGATGGATAGGCACTGAAGGATCAGCCAGTTCCTTCTTGGTGGCTGCCGCCACCACCATGGCATCAACTGGGACACCTTTAGATAAAAATTGCTTATCAGAAGGGGCTGTAATAAATTTGGAAGGCCTCCGTGGGGTGGGTTCCATCGAATCAGGGGCCGTCCACGCCTTCCGCACCACCACTTCCATAAGGGGGTCGAAGGGCAGAGACACCCAGGAGGTGGAGGGTCGAGAACCAAAAGCCTCCATGTAAACCGACTCGTCCTCAGAAGGATTAAGGGAAGACCAGTTCCCCCTCTGTTTAAGGATTTCAAGGATGTCAGAGAAGGAGACATCCTCAGAGGGGGACCTTGGGGATCCTTCTGACTCATCCAAGTCGGTGTCAGATGTGACGGACGTAGGGGAGTCCACATGCTTCCTCTTACATGTCCTCTTATGCGGGGGTTCACCTGATGGATCAGGAGAAACCACAGAAGAGGAGGGTATTCCCAATGGGGAAACCTGAGGTGTTGGATCTCTGTGGCCAGGGGCAAGAGAGTGTGAAGAGACCTCAGCAGGCACTACAGTGGGAGGAGCTGATGGAGCTGACCGTAGAGTAGGCACTGGGGCCAATATGCTCCTCATGACCTCGAAGGCACCTCTATCAGGCAGGCTGGAGAGCTCCCACTCCGAAGAGCTAGGAACCCCAGCCGGCACCGACAGGGACGGCTCTGAAGCTGATGTCGGGGCCGAACTAACCAATGCCGATGCTCCGAGAGGGAGAACGGGGTCGGACAAAGGTCCGATGCCACTCGCCCCCTCGGAGCCGGCGAGAGAGTCCAAGCACCTGGATCCCTCCAAGGATGGCACCATGGATGAGATTGGAGCAGACAATGGAGCTGAAGGGGGAGGTATCAGCTCCAACGTCACAATGGTCACGGCTCCGAGGAGCTCCGGCTCCTAACTCTTGGGCAGAGTCGAAGGAGGAATAGTAGGTTGTATGGACGTAGCCACTGTCTGATGAGACGGGCTGTGAAGCATTTGGGCCAGTGCCTGAAACTTTAATAGTCTACTTACCACCCTCTCAAGGTCATGGTCGGAAAGCCTGGAAGACCTAGAGGAATGGCTCTGATGGCTCCGCTCCGAGAGTAAAGGTGACCTCGGAGCTGAATGGATAGATTCCAGAGATGGAGATCTGGACCTCTTGCGTGTGGAGGGCATCAAGGTTGATGGAGCCAATGGAGCCGTAGACACATCGGCTCCAGCCGGAGCCGACTCTGTATATAGAGTCTTAGAGGCATTGGCTCTGGCCGGAGCCGATGCAGGCAGCTGTGATACAGAGGTATTGGTACTGGCCAGAGCCGATAGTGTCGCAGAGGGTGAGCCACCAACCGAAGGCTTAGAGCAAGGAGCCAACGGTTTGGGTGGCTTTGAAGGCTTCCCCGGCACGGACTTAGCCGGGGAACCTTTGGGCTTTAATAAGCACCTCAGGATCAACTTATTCCTGTGCTCCTGCAGGACTCTTGGGCTGAATGCATGGCACACCGAGCAAGAGTCCTGCAGGTGCAGGGGTCCCAGGCAATAAACACAAGAAGTGTGACCGTCTGTCAGAGACATCTTCTGACAGCACGAGTCACACTTCTTGAAGCCTGAGACCTTTGTCTCCTTCGACATATTGCTGTCGAAAGGAAAACAACGATTGTAAAGATAGAAAAAAACCACACACACACAGTCAAACAGACAGGGATACAGGGATACTAAGGGTACACTCACACAACTAAGAATCCCTGTGAGAGAACTAAGAATAAAACTGAAGGGCCTAAGGCCTAACCTAGGGTGGGGAGTATGACTAGGATAAGGGATAAAAATAGGAACTAAAAATTTAAAATAACTGAAAAAATAGCCTATTTAGAAAAATATATTACTATTCTAGGGGAAAACTAAGTAGAAAACTAAGATTTTTATGACAAATATTCACTAACCTGTGAGCCGGTAAAAGAGCACCTCGCTAGCGAAAGCGGCAAACGAGATCTGGGTAGTTACCGCCTAGCATCATGGGATATAGGGTTGCCTCGAGCTGGTAAAATTAGCTCTCGAGCTTTAGTATAGGCCGAGTCAGAGCCGAGGTTCGGCTCCGAACCCATCCAGCAAGAATGAAGGCGAGATTGACAACTTAACATTATATGTTAAATTAAGATAACAATTTATCTTTCTTTTACAAGGGTAACTATCTATATTAATGTCCTTGGCTTAAGCTATACACACATTTTTGTAAGCAAACAGGCTTGAAAAATAAGAGAAAATTATGAAAGGTATGAAAAATGGTTGAGTTTCTTGCATCTGCAAGTATATTACCTTGTCGCTTTTTCTATTAGCAAATGTTCGCAGTGGGAGACATAAAGTCTGCAGCTGTGAGTGGTTGGCCAGGGGAATTTTGTGCACTGTGTTCTGAGCAAAATTTAGAAATATTCCTTCATACATCTATAGAGCTGTCAGTTGCTTTTTATTATCACTGCTAGCTACTTTTAAATGAAGTCCAGCCATATGAATGTGCAAGCAATTTATCTTGAGAGTTCTGAACATTCTTTGTGAAAGGAAATGAAAAATGTAAAGGCACAACGGCAAGCATTTCAGTTTAAAAAGATATAGAACGTGAATAAGTGCTGGCATCCTCTACAGCAGCCTTAATACTTTAATGTATTTAAACACAACAGTGCACAATTTTCTTTTATTTAAAGGTAGCTGGAGCAGTTTTTCTTAGGGCTAAAAGTTAACGTTTTTTGAATATATGCAAGATGTTTTTCATATCTGGTAAGGGAACAGAGCTAAGAAAAGAACATACAGCAATCAGTGTAAGTGGGAGCCAAGGTTGTAACACATACTTTTAAATGGGTAAATGAATGTTATGTAATTACCATACTGATAGCTCAGTGTTATTTCATTTTCATTAAGTTCAACCTTTGGGTTGTTGGATCCAACTAACCTTGTTGCTTTTTTTATGAAGCTGTGGATCCGAGGCTCTGATTCCTCTCCTACCCATAATTCCCTCCATTCCACCAAAGTACCTCAGATCAAGATTGCTGACATATCTCCAGTTATTATCTAGACTTAAAACTAAAGCATACAAACACTAAGGGACATATGAATACCTGTAGGAAGGTAAAGCTTGCATAATTCCACAGATAGGGTCTCAGATGAAGTGTATCGAGTCCCTAGAAGCCATCCGTGATAAAACTAGAAGGGGAAGGAGGGTGGGACATTAAATCAGACAAAAATGAGACAACACAGCTCTATCATTATTGTAAGCATATAACTGTCATATCTGATGTTGTCTATTTTAGTCTGATTTATCTGGCAGCAGGGAAAGATAATCCTGAGACTGGTGGAACCAAAAGAAGAACATAATCTGGACAGCACATCCAATTTACCATGGGATACAAAGGTATGGACAGTGGACCGTGAAGCTGCTGTACAAATATCATCAATGAGAACTCTCTTCATAAAGGCCATAGAAATAGCCACTGCTCTTATAGAGTGACCCCTTGGTTTTGCCTATAAAGGCATGAATAGCTTATTACAAACAATGGAAATTTATTCTGATAACCATTTAGAAAGTGTGGCTTTTGATATACTTTTACCCAACTTTGATTTGGAAAAAGATATGAATAGCTGATCTGAGTTTCTGATATCCTTGCGGCTATGCAAATAGAATCTGAGCTGTTGATGAACATCTACCATATGTAGCAAATACTCCCCTTTGTTTGAGAAGCATGTAAAAAAGACTGGCAAATCAATTGACTGATTTAGATTTATTTTGGATGTCACATTTGGCAGAAAAGATTAATTTGTCACAAGGCCACTCTGTCTTATGAACTACCAAATATGGTGGTCTGCAAGAAAGTACTTATAACTCAGAAATTCATCAGAGATAATAGCAACAAGAAAAATACTTTTCCAGAAAAGAAACTTCAAGTCTACTGAAGCTAGTGGTTCAAATGGAGTTTGGGTCAAAGCTTAAGATTAATAGTGATATTCCATGGAGGGAGTGGGTCTCTAATTGGAGATCTGATTAAGAAAGTGCCCTTATGGAAGATTTATAAATTTTAAGTAAGGCTATGGAACTGTCATGTCCTACATAAAAATTTGAGATGGCAGCCATCTGTACTTTTGGAACTTTTCAGAAAAAGCTTTGATAAAAATTCCAGAATAGATGGGAGGGGTAAAAGCTTTGATAAAAATTCCAAAATAGATGGGAGGGGTAACCCTTTGATGAGGCAAAACAACATTTTTTTCCACTTACTGTGGTATATCTTTTTTGGTGGATTGTTTCTAAGAGACAGAAATAATCTGGACAATTGAACAAGAGAGCATGGCATCTCTTGCTATTGTTAGAACTGGATGAACCATGCAGTGAACTTTGGGGCTTTTAGATCTGGTAGAGACAAACCAGAAGAGTGACTTAGAAGATCTTGATTCTGATCAAACACCCATAAAGGATGAAGTAAATGAGGCCATAGGAAGGGAAATCGAACTTGTCAGGGCCAAAACAGGGCAATGAGGATCACTCTGGTCTTGCAACATCTGGCTTTCTGAAGGAATTATATTAACAAGGGTATCGGAAGAAAGACATGGAGACCTGGGAGCCAACTGTGTACTAAGTAACTGCTGTACTTGTTATTTAGGTATGAGGCAAACAGATCATAGCAAGGTTGGTCCCAGTGATGGAAATTCTGTGTTTCCACTGCCTGACTGAGTGAACACTCATGATCTGTGTTGCCACTGCCTGACTGAGAGACCACTCATAAAGCAGAAGAATTAACCTGTTCAACTTATCTGCTAGTACATCTGACATCCTCCGGATGTGCACTGCTATGAGAAACTGATAAGAATACATCACCCATTGCCATATTCTTATGCCTTCCAGCAATGTGGGTATGAGTGGGCCTCCCCTCAACTTTGTTGATATACTAGACTATTACCATGTTGTCTGTCTGAATGCAAATCACACCCTTGGGAAAAAAGTCCTGGCACACCACCAACTCTAGGAAGATCACTCTCATCTCCAAGACACTGATGTGAAGGTTGGTCTCTGGGGTGGCCAAGCATCTTGAACTGTCTTCCCTTCGAACCCCCCCCCCCACCCCAGAAGAAAAGCTTCTGTGGTTACTGTGGCCTGAAGTTTGATGGATAATAGGTTCATCCTTCTTTCACTGATGGGGAGGTTAGCCGCTATTTGATAAAATGTCTGCAAACCTGTATCAGGTGGATCCTGGTATGATAGGGGTGAAGACTTTGTGACCATTGAACTGAGAGTGTCCACTGGAGTACCTTCATATAGTACTTTGCCATGGGAACTAATGTAATAGAAGAGGCCATCAAGCCAAGCAAATGAAGGATTACCCTTTCTTGAAGACAAGGATATTAAATGACTTCCATAGCCACTAGACAAAGAGAAAGTACTCTGGACTCTGAGAGCTTGGCAATTTGAAGGACTGTGTTGACACTATCCAAAAAAACTGATGTGCTAAGTGGGGGACAGCTGACTTGTGAACTGATTGACTGCAATCCCCAGTTTCTGTACAACCTGGAGCAAGATGTCCCAATGCTAAACCAGAAGATCCCTGGAAGTAGCGGTGAGGAGCCAACTGTCCAGGTACGGGAAGACCTGGGTCCCTTGCAGTCGAAGATAAGCTGCTACCACTGCCATAATTTCTATGAATACCCTAGGGGCGGTAGTGAGATAGAATGGCAGTGCTCTGAACTGAAAATGACTGGCTCCGAGTCAGAAAAAATGAGAAATGTCCTGGATCGCGTCTTTATTTTTATGTGGTAGTAAGTGTCCTGAAGATCTATACAGCACATCCAATAATCTTTCCTCAGAAGAGGCAACATGGACTGCACTGTGGTCATCCAGAATTTTGCCTGTCTTATGAACTGATTGAGATGACTTAGGTACAAGACTGGCTTGAGGTCCCCTGTCTTCTTTGGAACTAATAAGTACCTGGAATAGACTCCGGATTCTAACTGGCCTCGGGAGATATGCTGGATGACTTTTTTTCTTGCAAGTTAGAAAGTGGCTGGGTAGAATGTTGGGAATCTTTCTCTTTTTCTTTAGAGGCTAAGAAAAGGAAATGGAATAGCCTCTGGTGATTATCATTAGCAGCCAAAAATCCAATGGAATATTTTGCCAGGCTTTTGGGTGCAAGGATAAATGCCCTTTGGCTGCCTCCAGAATATAGCAGTCAGGTTAAAGTTTCAGGAGTGCTGATAGGGCTTTTTTGATAAAAGGACAGCAAAACCCCTGGTTGTGCATCTGGTTCTGCTCCTAGAATGACATCTGCTTGAGTTGCCTCCCCTCTGTCCTGTGGGGGTCCCCTTCAAAACATCGAAAACCCATAACATCTAATTTCATAACATCTAACACTACAAATCAGATGAAAATAACATCCCCTCCACATATAATGACACCAAACTACCAAATACACATTTTAATACGTTTCTGCAGGGAGGCTTGATACAGTGGGGTTAGGAAATTAACTTTTTCCCACTGTAGTGCGATCTTAGAGTTGGTATATTTAATTTACGAGGGTTTCACATGAGGAGTGCAGAAACTTAGTAAAAAGTGTGTTTGGCAGTTTGGTGTCATTATATGTGGAGGGGATGTTATTTTCTTGTGATTTGTAGTGTTAGATGTTATGAAATTTGATGTTATGGGTTTTAGATGTTCTGGTCTCAATGTTATGAAATTAGATGTTATGGGTTTTAGATGTTTTGAAGTAGACCCGTCCTGTGGAGGCCTGTCTCCATGAATGTCCTGATGATAACACTGAGACTTTCTGAACCACCTTTTTTTACCATTCCTTTGATTTCTCAAAAAGATCCTCTGAGGAGTGGAGAAGCAGATCTCAAAATCAGACAGGGTGTTAGGGTCTATATTACAAGATTGAATGCTTAGGTGATCGAACACCTAAACTTCAAGCTTGTAATATTGAAAGCAAAAAACAGCAAATGGACGATTTAACGCAGGGAAAGATTTCCCTTGGCCATTTGCTGGATTTTGCCATTTTGTGTACTATAGAGCTATCTTGGAGATGGTATATTTAGTTAGGGGGTGTGTGGGTGGCACAGCCCCCCACTTAGTTTGGGTGTAAAGTTATTTTTTTTCCGTGGCCGACCGATGTGTTTTCCTACACCGTTCAATGTTTTTGGGTTCGATATTACAAGTTCGATGTTTAGGTGTTCGATCACCTAAGCATTCGATCTTGTAATATAGATGCGGGTTTTACCATCTTTTTCACTACTGGTAAGCATTTCTTTGACTTTAAGTCCATAGAATGTGGAACCATTGAACGTGCCATTGATGAAGGGATGTCTTGAAACCTTCTACAAAGTTGCAAAGGTGCATCCAAGCATGCTGATGCATGCTTATATAAGTACCTGCTGTCCTAGCTGTGCCATCAACCATACTGGGGAGCAGATGCATGGATTCATTAGACATAGACTAAAGGGTAGATAAATGGGAGTCCACCATTCTCTAAACATATGATGGCAGATTACCTGACAAAGACTTAGTAAATTCCTTGGTCAGGTCCCTCTGAAAACGTGTTATGTAAGAAAGATAGTTCAACACTTTGAGTCCAAAGGTTGCTGAATCATGCATCCATTTTCATAATGTGTCCCATGCCCTTGACTCCCTGTCAGGGGGGGTGGACAGAAGATGTCTCCTTGAACAGTTCCTCCTTAGTGGCTGCTGCTACTGCAATCGTATCTACTAGTGGACCCTTGCTCCAATGTTTTCTTATCGTTTGAGGTTACCAAACTCCTATCTGTTTTTTTTTTTTTTTTGAGATGAGTTCCATTACATCAGGATCCTTCTAGACCCACTGAGACACTAGGTCTATAATGGCATCAGGATGCTGATGAGCCAGTAGCAAAGGTCTCAAGGAATACAGATTCATCTGATGAAGGAGCTTCAGTGGATCAGCCCACACACTGCTTCATCAGTTCTAGGATATTACTAAAGGTGATGTCTCCTAGATGGGATCTTGGGGAACCTTCATCTAGATCTGTGTCTTCTGTGACAGACTCTGGGAAGGCGCCTAGATGCTTCTTTTTACAAGTCTGTTTCCTAGAACCTTATCTTGGGGGAAACTAAGGAGACAGGTTCCAATCAGACTGGGTTCTTGAATGTTGTGTATCCTCCAGGCCTAATGGAACTGACTGTTCCCATCAATCTGGATGAACATTATGAGTCACAAGATCCCAAAACAGGTTGGGATGGATCTGAGTGTGAAGGTGACTCCTGACTTCCTGGCCTAGCCAAAACCTTTTCAAACACCTTGAGAGCTGGAACCATGAATGGAGCCAAGGGAACATCCCTCCTATCTGAAGAAGAAGGAACAACTCATGACCCAACCAATGTCAGCTACAAGGCTGACCTCAAACCAGCGCTATCAAAAGACAGAGTCCGGAGAGGTAGAGATAGTTTTAATAGGGGTTGACTCCACTCCAAGGCCATGGCTCCAATGCTTTGGCTCTGAGACTCATCCTGATCCAAAAGAATCTGAGTTGAAAGAGTATGGAAAGTTGAAGGAGTCAAAGTCTCCAGAACTGTTAGCTCTGACACAGGAGCATGGTGTGTGTGTGTGTGTGTGTGTGGGGGGGGGTCAGATGTCTGGGAACTGGATCTGAGGGCTAGACTGGTACACGGGATATCAATGGAGGGGTAATTGGACCCTTATACCTGGAGTACTAAAAGCAGATGGTGCTGGAAACCCCCCAGTTGAATTCCCATCCTCAAAACTCTCCACATCATTGGAGTGATGTCAGTTTCAGTGTGGCTTCAGGAAGAAAGGACAGACCACAAAAACAATGCCACCAATGAAATAAAGGTCAGGAGCATTGTTATTCCTGCAGGATCAAGTCTAAGACTCACCAGATCTGAAGAAATGTTGGGAGAAGTGAGGGTGAGCCAGTCTGAGTAAATGGTGATTCCAACTTCCTCAGAGTCTTGGGCACCAGACCCAAGGAATCTGTCAGATCCGGAGACCTTTTTCCAGTCTTCTCTGCCCTTTTGTCTTCAGACCTTTCTCTCTCTTTTTACTTTTCATTATCCTTCTTTGACTTGTCTATCTTTCTCCCAGGGGAAGATGAAGCTGCTCTAGAAACAGGTGGAAGGTTGAGATGCAGACCCTGTCTGAGGGGGAAGCAAGCCTTTCAATATTATTTTTTCTTTGTGGCTGAATGGCCTAGTTCCAGATGAAGCAAAAACATTACAGTCAACATTCAGATGGGCAGCACCCACACAACAGATATACAGTGAGTGTGTGTCTTGTGGGGGAATTTTATGTCCACAGGTCACGCACTTTTTAAACCCCTGGACTTTGTCAGCCATTACAGGAACAACTCTAAACTGCAAACAATAATTATGAGTCCAAATGATTATGTACTTACTTTAACCTCACTTGAACTCTATATAAATTATCTAAAACTATACTCTTAAAAAGGAATTTAAAAAAAGGCTGCTGTGGCTATACACACCTTACCAGTAAACACACACACATAAAAAACACAGCAAAGATTCTTAACTGTATAATTAGAGGAACACATAACCGCTAATATATATGACTATCAACTATTAGAACTAATTAACAACTATGGCTACACTATAAATTACTTATATAAAAGGTAGGGAAGGAAAAGTAAAAAAACTGTTAAGAAAAATTTACTTATCTCACTAAAAAAAAAGAGAAGAGAGCCCTGGAAAACACATCTAAGTGATCAGGTAGCAACATATCTCTAATTGTCCAGATGTTCACAGAACGTCCAGATTTTTACCTCATATTTTTGGTATGTTCCTCATTACATTTGTAGTTTTCTGGCAAATCACTGAGGATTGAAGTCACTAAATAATGGCATACACTTGAGTTTCAGACTTCATATCATTCAAAAAAATGCACGAGAGCACAAATCCCATTACTCTAACAACTTTCTATGTTTATAAGAGCAGCATTTAAAATCTGTCCCTATCTTTGGACCATTGTTCCCCATTATTTTATGCTTTGTCCAGATTTCTTGTGCTAACAGTTTGAGGGACATGGGCAATAAATGAGATCGGAGATATTTTGGTGGAATAGAGGGAATGATGTGTAAGAGATAAGTCAAAGCCACAGATCCACAGCTTCATAAAAAAGGTGCCAAGGTTGGATCTGACAATCCAAAAGTTGAACTGGATGAAAACAGACAACATTGGATCCTTTATTTTAGATTAAGTAATGTCAGTGGGTGCAGAAGATATTTTGCGACAATTGTTCCTATCTGGAGGGTTAAAATTAATTTGTTGAAAATGTGCATAGTTTTGAGAGTTTGTTCTAAGTTAATAGGGGATGGGGTTGTTCTTAAAATATATTTCATTTTTTGTTTCAGAGTTTTTATTAAAGGAATAGGTCTTGAAAAAATATAGCATAGGTTCAAATGAAGATAAAAAGAAAATTAGAAGTTATGTACTCACCATAACGTTCCATCTGAGTAGGTGACTTCATTTGGATGCAACCTGTGGGTATCGGATCCGACCTCGGATCCGAGCCGGCATTTCAAAAGCTTTAGGCTAGTAAAAAATAAACTGCAAGGATACACCACGAGAAAAGATGAATGAAATCTTGCTTCATTCCAATAAAGACATGAAGTAGGATAAGCGCTTTCGCGTGCGCTATGCACGCTTCATCAGATCAATTAAATTAAATTAAAACAGTTCTTATATAGTGAACTTCAACCAATAAAATTTGTTAGCAACAAATTGAACTAATTAATCAATTAAAACCTTCTTACATCAAACTTCTAATGCTAAAACCAAGTAGATTTTACTACGCTTCCTGCATTGTTTAAATTCACATTCAATGATCATACAACTAAGCTTTTCTTATTCTGTTATTAGGAGCCACATATAACTTCATTCAATAAGTGCCATTAATCACATATTTATATAGTACAATTACATACAGTCCATATTAAATGTTCAAGTTATTTAGAACTCATCTGAACGTGCTTTTAAAGCACCAGTTCCCATTAACTACAGTTTGTTAAAGAATCTTCCTTCATCACATAACAAACGGTCTCGATGAAATCACTTCAATATACATGAACAAATCTTGCATGGTGTAATTTGTTGAATCATATCACCAATACATAAAACATATTAATAATCTGTCAAGCATATACATTAATAGTTGTTCTCCACTAATTTTTAGAAAATTTTTTTACGAAGACATGTATCTAAAGGTGGTAAGATGTAAACATCAGATCTTTCCCAGTATAAATGGGTCAAACTTGTAGACCATAATAGTAAAGTGTCACTCATTCATATGTACCATGTCTCTTAATTCTATGCTATACATTTCATCATTCCATATAAAAGAAAACAAAATTAAAACTGACATCATGACAATTGATGTACTAATTATAATAAATATGATGAACATAATAAACGCAATAAATATAATATAATAAATATAATCAATATAAATGTAATCAAGCTGATGAATAATACATGATACAATATTGATCTGTCATGTCTTAAGGGGCTGTATAATCTTTTCCTATTGCTATATTCCTCTAATCAATGGTGAAAATAGTAAAAATAAAAATATGAAAATAAAAATATGAAAAAATATATATGTTAATTAATATATCTATTTAAAAAATATTAAACCAATAATTATAAATAAGAAACATCTTGCCTATGAAATAATCATATATACTCATTATAGACATAGTAAAATAACTCACAAAAAATATATATATTAATTTGTTGAAAATGTGCATAGTTTTGAGAGTTTGTTCTAAGTTAATAGGGGATGGGGTTGTTCTTAAAATATATTTCATTTTTTGTTTCAGAGTTTTTATTAAAGGAATAGGTCTTGAAAAAATATAGCATAGGTTCAAATGAAGATAAAAAGAAAATTAGAAGTTATGTACTCACCATAACGTTCCATCTGAGTAGGTGACTTCATTTGGATGCAACCTGTGGGTATCGGATCCGACCTCGGATCCGAGCCGGCATTTCAAAAGCTTTAGGCTCCGAGCTCCTAGCTCCTCCCTCTACCCATAATCCCCTGCCAAGCCCTAACTGACCTCAGATTGAGTTTGCCTATATAATACTAAAATAAAAGTATCTAAATAGATGCATAAACTCTCGTTGTATATAGGTCAGGGGTATGGAGGGGGGGATGGTTGCATCCAAATGAAGTCACCTACTCAGATGGAACATTATGGTGAGTACATAACTTCTAAATCTGAAGTAGGCAGACTTCATTTGTCTGCAACCTGTGGGACAGAGTCCCCAGCTACCTAAATCTTGGGCGGCCGTCATGGAAGGATGTTCCGGAGCACCGCTGAACCAAAGGATGCTCTTCCCCTGGAAACAACATCCACCTTATAATGAGAAATAAAGGTATGAGACGAGGCCCAAGTGGCTGCCGTGCAGATATCATCCAATGGCACTCGGGACTTAAACGCGGCTGACGTGGAAACTGCCCTAGTAGAAGGAGCCATAACCCTTTGAGGAGCAGGCCTACCTGAAGTGTCATAAGCCTGCAGAATACAATTAGCAATCCATCTCGATAGTGTGACTTTGGAAACTGCTTTGCCCAAAGCAAATTTAGCAAAGGAGATGAACAGCTGATCTGATTGTCTATGACCAGCCGTTCTGTGAATGTAAAAGTGCAATTGTCTATGAACATCTAAAGAATGCAGCTTATATTCTCCTTTGTTTTTGTACTTGGGGAAAAACACAGGTAAGTTGATTGATTGATTAATATTAGATTCCGAAGAAACTTTTGGAAGAAAAGATGGATTGGTCCTGAGGCACACCCTATCTGGAAAGAAGGAAAGGTAAGGCGGTTTAATGCATAGAGCCTGAAAGGCT